>NC_090701.1:28747446-28847446 GCF_040954835.1 Lepisosteus oculatus | reverse complement strand
TTATGGTTAGCAATCATTCTGAGAGCACTCTCCATGAAGTAGGGAAGGAAGCAGCACAGCTACCTTTTCACATAACATACTCTATGTTTATGAGCTAGGTCTTTCCCAGAGGTTATAAAGGAAGTAGAAGCTAGAGTAATAATAATGTAGGTGGGCACTAGAGGTGGGCTGAAGGCACTCAATAATAATTAAAAGAATCCAAGAAGACTGGGAATGTTAGAGCAAATCTAACTGCTGCCCTGTCAGGGGATGAGGATTTATTGTAGTGGGAGAGAAATCAATACCTTGTTTAAAGTGTAGGAATTATTTACATGTGGTTAAAGCAGTAAAGAACCTTATTTATTTGTGTTCTTTCATAATTAAATTATTAAAAAGTATTAATGCAGAAAGATTCTTTCTCAATCCTGATTTTATCAGGCATGTTTCACTGTGAAATCTTTCTTGTTTCATAATGGATTGAGATAGTATTTGCTATGCTTTATATAGTGTATGTATGATGGAATTGCAGCAAAGAAAAATAGGAATAGATCAGCAAAAAAATCACATGGGTCTTGTGTGGTTGCTGATACCTTTATCTTTCTGTTTCGATAAAGTCTATGACCATTGCTCAATATCAGCTTTAAAAGTTTTATTTGTTAATGCATTATTTTTGCATATAATTAACTTTATATGTAGCCCAACAATTGCTGTTAAAATGGTCAAAATTGTGTGAAAAGGTTCAAGTAGGTAGGAGCTTCAACATACGTAGGTAGCAAAGGATCAAATAAAGGTTTATTCCACACTGAAAAGAGAAGAATGAAAACACAACTGTGGGTCCTTCTTTAGGTTCTTCTTCTTCCATACCTGAAGAATGCTCCACAGCTGAAATGTTGTGTTTCTTTTCTTCTCTTTTAAGCATGGAATAAACCTTTACTTGTTCATTTGCAAAATTATGTGGTTGATCAAACTTCAGCTGTAAATACATAGACTGCAAAGGAAAAGAAATGATTGCTGGTAGGAACTCAAAGTGCTCTTTTTCTGTTGTTTAAAAAAAGTGATTGATACCATTCCTGTGGAGAATATGCCTAATATGTCCTTTGACACAGCTTATCACGGATGTCGGAAGGGACGAACCGTGGAGAGGCAGGAGATCAGAAAAAGACCCATAGGCGTAGCAGCGGAATGGGGGATTAAACCGGGCTCAGCAGTTCAGGAGTCGTATAGAAACCAATGCCCTCAGGCAGTGGATGAGGGGCGACTTGGAGGCTAGGCGTGTCTCAGGACATCTGAATGTCAATGCTGAGCGAAGGTGAATGAGTGACCCAGAAATATATAGCCCCAGAGAGAGAGACACCAGAAGGACAGCAAAGCACAGGAAACTAGGGACAGGATAGAGTAGGAGTGCCCTCTGGATGCAGAGGGCATGACACAGCTATTCATTTAAACTCTGGTTTCCTTTCTTCTGTCTTCTGTCTTCTGTCTGTGGTGTGATGGAGCAGGAAGGCACATGGTTGTGGAGTGATGGATCACAGCTGGACTTCACCAAGTGGGGTAATGGGCAGCCTGACAACTATGGAGTTGAAAACTGCATGCACACATATTTTGGAAATATGATTTATCTCTTTCTTCCATGTCATATGGTTTGTTTAAATTTAGCAAAAAAATAAAGCATGTATGAAACGTAGAGTACAGAAACGTGGAAATCAATAAACGGGTTTCGGATAAGAATTTGAGAAGAAGATCAATCAAACGTGTTGCACTTCTTAAAATGTAATCAAAATCAAAGCAGCAGTATGTACCAAAATACATATATATATGAAAAATTCTTTGATAAGAAATTAGATTGCTGCTAAGTTTTAAAAAATGTACAATTTCTACATAAACATGTAACTCTTGAGAGTCAGTAGTCAAAAGCAGCTTGTTAAGATCCCAAACATTTTGGTGATACAGCAGAGTGATGATTATTTTAATTTACCCCCCCAAATTACATTTTCTATTAGGAATCAATCATACTAAATCTTAACACATACACATTGAATAGATACAACTGAAAAACAGTTAAACAGTAGTCTCTTGAACTGAAATGCCAGCAGAGACTTGCCAGAAACAAAGATGGCACCTGTGATTTTCTTTAAGGGGGATGTGGAAGTATGTACTCATTAATCTCCTTGGCCTAACAGGAGGAACTGTTGTGTGATTTATCAAGGCAATTAACTCATTTTGGGTGCCAAGTCCCAAAAGATGAAGGTATCATCAGGGACCTCCTAGACGGAGAAGGAGAATGGTACATTGAAAACGTGCTTGTGGGTTTTGAGTTGGAACAGGAGTGGGGTCGGAGAGGACCGTGTGGAAGGTCTAAATATTGTTTGCCCTATTCATTCTTGTGCACTGCAAATGTGCTCTGAACCATAATACTGGAGACAGTGCTCATGTCACAGGGGCTGGTCCTGACTCCTGTGAATAGGGTATTAGTTAAAAACCCTATAAGAGATGGTATAATCCAGAAGTTTCTGGAGAATGACATTAGGGAAAGCACAGTGAGGTAAGGTTGGGAAGGTTGGGGGGAACGCAGGCAAACTAGTCCAAAGGAGGCCCAAAAGGGTTGCCAGGTCATAGTCCATAATCCAAGAAGCCAGGAGATCCATCTGAGACGAACAATTATAAACCAGGGAAGAGGGAACTTGAACCAGGAACATGGAGGATTAAAAGCAAAAAGGGGCTAGGCGCTCCGAGCCCTGGACCTAGAGGTCAGGACGCCATGCTGAAACCTATGCCTGCGGGCCACTACTGGACCCAGTGGTAGGCCAGCTACCAGGCATTCGTCTTCCAAATCTGAGACCGGAACCATGGAGATGCCAGATTTGAATAATAATAAGAGGGGGACGAGGGACAGGTGCACGTAATGAAAGTAAATAATACAAGAAAGGTGGGAGCGCCCTCTAGAGGAGGGATGACGACTGTGACAGTTCATGTGTGTCCCTGACCATGATCTTGGTACAGAGCTGGAAGGACTTTATATCAGGATCCGGGGCCACAATCATGTTTTCCAGAGACATCCTTATTGTATTGTGAGACATGACTGAAAAAACTCAGAAGGCAAATTACCAGAGGCTAGTGTCTACTTTGAGAATCACTTACCTCTTTTTTTTTCTTTCAGATCAAGCAATTTGGAATGACATTGCTTGCAACACTCAATTTCCCTTCATCTGTGCCTTGAGCACTTAAGTGGGAGCTGATTATTTGCAGCAGGGGAATAACAACAATGATTCTTTCGGGGATAGTCTTACTTTTCACTCTGAGAGGAAATTCTTTGTTTATTGGTGTTATTTCTAATATCTTACAGTAACTGATAAATCTACTTCTTTAATAAATCCTTACAACATTCCAAATTGTTTGTTCTCAAGTCCATATTGTAGTAGGGAAAGGGGATAAGAAAAGAATAAGTACATGTAATTGTGTCTTTCAATTCATAATTACATATCCTTAGATTTTTATTAAATTAATTCAATTTTTAACCACTTCAGTCCAGGCAAATATAATCAAAACAGAAGCATCCTAACAGATTCTTGCAAACACACAGAATAAATGAAGGGAAGGATAGCCCAAATTTCCATCATACTTCATTTAAAGATATCATCTCACATACAAATGCTCATGACATAATACATCTCCTGTCAGTCCTTCCAGCGTTGTTTTCCTCATAAAGCACTAAGGAACTGGTTGATGACAAGCCCTCACACTTTTTGCGAGCAGGGTGTGTTAAATCTAAACAATCTCCCACTCAACACAAGAGGTAGAGAGAGAGACAGCAAAACATGAAATTTACCTGTCAACGAGTAAGAAAAACATTTAATGTGCGATATAAAGTAATGGTCCAGTCCAGAAATGGAAAAAGACAATATTACAAATGGGGTGTTGTGAAAATGGTGAAACCCAGGAATTGATCAAGCGTTTTAGTCAATAAGTAAAATAAATATTCATAACCCACAACTTGGAAGTGAATTCTCCAGATATACCTGAGCTGTTGGTGTAATTAGAGGCAGATTAATTCTTTATTCTCTGGCAGAGCTTTGGTGAAAAGAGTAATAATCCAGACACACATGGATTAAACAAATATTTATTAACAAGGGCTATACAAACACTTTAAAAGTGTACCCACAAGCAGGTAAGACATTTCTATCTGAAGTATCTTTTACCCAGAAAACCTTTCCTAAAAAGTTTCCTAAAAACACAAAATAGCAAGCTCTCTCTAGGCAGGTTCAAATATATAACTCCAATCATGTTTTGTTTGGATGATCATCAAGTTAGGGCTCTTCCCAGTGTAAGCTTTAAGTTCCAAATCCTCCTGACTCTACTCTTGTGGTCTGACCTTCCTTCTCTCCACTTCCTCCCCTTTCTCCCTATGATCTTATATGATGTATTTCTTGACTGCCTATTGACAGTCATTAACCCACAGCTTCATTAACCAGGTACTCCAAGGTAAACTTTGCAATTGCAAAATAGCAATTTCTGATCAGGGGACCTCCACATTCTCTCTGTCAAGCCCTCTGTCGCCGCTCCGTCCGTGGCCTAAGGGCATAGGTTTCTATATGGCACTCCAGAACTCTGCACTGCTGAGCCAGGGCTAACTCCCACTTTGCATAGGATCTTTTTCGCTCTCCTGCCTCTCCACGGTTTGTCCCTTCTGACATCCGTGACACTCTCTGCTTTAAGGTTGGAAGTGTTTACACTGCCATGTGTCACCCACATTATCTAAACTCTTAGAGACACTTCTTAGTCAACTATAGCTGCAACAATATCAAGTTAACAACCAATTCTTGCATTTTTCCTTTACCATCTCTCATTCCTATTCCAGTGCCATTCAATGAAATAGGAGAACATTACATATTTATTTTTACCACCTCAATTTTCAAAGACCTTAATGACATTTGAGTCTGTGGTGGGTCTAATGTCCACATGTTTAGACATTTGGTGTCTGTGCTGGGCTGAGGAGCCAATAGTGTGAAGCTACAATTTGTGGAATTGTGACTAAACGTCTCTAAGGCAAAAGCCCCTGTAAAAGAGTACCAAAGGTAATTTAGTAGTCTGAATTAATATTATTTAGGGCATTGCCCAAAATATTAAAAGTGGGATCAATCTGATGAGTTGTCACTCCACTATACTGTAGATGCATTACCTAGCTGTCCATCAGGTTTTTGGTGACAGTGCATATGACATTTTTCCCATGCTTCTAGAAGAATAACTGATCTTATTAAAACCTATTGGACCTGATATGATGTTAGATTTCGGCTGCAAAAAATGAATAAATTCTTAAAACACAAGTAGTTCAACACTTAATAGCTAGAGACCTTCAATTATGTATTCCATGTCCATGCTTGTGCACATGTGTACAGTTGTTCACTCTAGCATGTCATACTTGCAAGATGGGATTTAACATGGCGTTGGTCTTGACTTGCATGTTTATGAAACTAGAACTGTGGGAAGTTTGTGTTTTCCTTCCTCTTCTGCATAGTCATCTTTGTATACTTCAGCTGGTGGGGGTGTTTTTTCTACAGAAAATATTATATGAAATGTATATTGTCATAACCTAGTGATAATTTTGGTATGCCTTGCTGCCCACCAGGATGGCAGGGGCAAGTTGGGAAGTGGTACATACCCAAGATCAAGAGCTTCAGTCCAGTAGTAGTGGCTGACACTCCAGGGCTGCTTGGTCCAACTGGTGCCAGGCAGGACAGGATGTATGTCACTGGGGCAGCGGAAGCACCACTGGTACTGGGTTCAACAGAGTACAAGCTCTCAGGGGGGTTTACTCCAGAGACCAGCCCACGCTGTCATGGTGGACTGTGGAGGCACAACCTGGATCAGGCCGAACTGTCCAAGGGGCAGAGACCAGGCTGATAAAGACCAGGGCTGGAGTGCAGGCATGTGAGGATGCATGCAGCAGGCTGGATCAGTGGAGGCAAGCACAGCAAGGGACAAGTCCGGGGGAATGGGATGCAGGCAAGAAATGTGTCTGCAATTTCCCGCTCTAATAAGGAGATGTCCTGGCTCTCTAACAAAAACCAGGACCAAACCAAAGATGGGTACCTCTTATTCTACTAGGTAGACCATCTCCCATCTGTACCAGGTCCCTAGGTGGAAGTTACCTGTCAATCATCCAAAGATTATTGATTAATTGGGGAACCTATGAGGTGGACAAAATCACTACCTGATGACATCACAAGAACTCATCAGCTGTGACTACTGGACTTAAAAGGGGCTGCACAGCAATTACGGATTGCTTACTCTATCACTCTCAAACATGGCAACCTGACAAACATTAAGTTTGTTTGAGTTTTAAAGTAATGAACCTTAGTTCAAGAAACATCTGACTGTGAAGCGGCGAGGGGCCAAGTTCTTGAGTGGCGGCACTTTCCTCATGGACTTATTAAAGAAGCTTACTGCCAAATATAGAGATGCGCAGCTCACGGGAGATGGGACACCAACAATCACTGGAACTGCTGTGGTGTGGAAGAATAGAGTGCTGAGCAAGGAAGAGACAATGACAAGCAGGGCAAGAAACCTTAGTAAAAGCTATGTGAGATCATCAACTCAACCTGTGCACTGGCATAGGTGACACTCTTCTAATCAGAATCCAGGATGTTGTTTTTTTCCTATCGTTACAGTCATAGCTTAAGATGAAGAGCAGTTCTTATTGTAGTTGACCAGTTATGTAGTCAACACAGGTTGTTTATTTAACTCGTGTGGAAGCAGGAAAGCCCCTTAACTGCTACAGGCAGTTCACTGCTACACTTCTGTGAAGAGCCATCTCTTAGGCTGCTTATTTTTCTTCCCAGTGCTCAAGCTGGAAGAGCCACTTTCTTTCAGAGTGCAAGCTTATTGTAATTATCAGTTCCTAAACAATTGTTTAGCTATACATTTTTGTGTCGTATCATCAGGTATTCACAGGAACTAGCACATATTCACAATCAGTTCTAACGGGCTCAAAAAAAAGCCTTTGTCCCTATTCTGGGCTACCCCACACACCATCACAAAGCTTTGAGAGAGTGTCCTTTTTTATTTTAGAGAACAAAACAAAACCATTTTACATATAAACCACCATTATTCAGCCTTATGTTCACAGTACACTTTCGACTATACAACACAAGCAAAAATTGTCTATTCCTGTTCATTCCCCTAGTATTTTACAATTATATAACTTTTAAACAGAGAGAGAGAGCGACATTATGTAAACAGAATTCTGCTCAACTCCTTCTCCCCATGCAACTTTCAAATTTTCCATAGAATGTGTGACAGTATGGGTCTTTTGGGTGTGCTTGTTTCTTGCTTTCAGTTCAATACCTTGAGTAGATTGGTAAGGAAGTACTAGCAATCATTTTCGCTGCAAAAACATTAACCAGTACCTGCAGGGGTGACATTTTGTAATCTCTACAGATCACAAGCCATTGTTATGGTAGGTCATTTTAGTATTACAAAGCCAACGCCCCATATATTGTCTCTTCGGATACTTTGATGGACTCTGATGCTAGGAGCATGACTATGAGCTGTGCTTCAGGCCTGTCAGACATCTGACTAATGCTGCTACTTTGAGTCATCTTCTCTAATGCAACTGCTTTCAGTCATGTGCACCACTTTTTGGAGGTTCTTTTGCTGGAAATGGTGCCGGATGCAGCACTGCAGGCAAGACAAATTGCTGACATGACAACAAAAGATTGAATCTTGTCATGTGTGCTCCATCTCATGCTGCATGAATGACCGGCTGCAATTAGTGACCAATTCCAGTCACTGCAATTTCACACCGTTTTCCGGAGGCAGAGGCAGAGGGAACTCTCTGCTCACAAGAATTGTATTTTGTGGGACTCCCTTATGGTGATTCCTGAGTTGGCAAGGGAAGGCATTCTTAGTTTGCTACATGAGGCATATCCAGGGATGTGTTGAGAAGTTATGTGTGGTGGCCTGTACTGATCACCACACATAATTGGTCAATTAGACCACATGATAAGGGGGATGTGCAAAATGCCATGTACCTCCAAAATTAACTCTGTGTCACGAAGCGTTTTTCAGGACCCTGTGCAGACAATAGAATCCGGAAGGGAGTGCAACAAACACAGGGATAAGAAGACTAGGAAGAGGGCTGGTAGACGAACAAAGGGGCATGTTGATGGTGCACTGGTGCTCTGGGGGTGTGGTCAGGGCGAACAAGTCCAGAAGAGTCCAGGGGGTAATCCAAGGTGAAGTCCAAATGTCCAGAGCCGGATAATCCAAACGAGACAAAGACAAGACAAGGTTTAAAAACCGGAACGGGATCCGGTGCAGGGACAGGGAATAAAAATGGGTTCATGAGGCCAGGCACTGAGCCCAGGACTAAGCAGGGTCAGGACACCGACAGGAGGCCTATGCCCTCAAGCTGCAGACGTAGGGTGACTTGGTGGTAGGCTGGCCGGGTGTCCATCTTCCAATGCAGAGCCAGGAATAGTGTGAGCGTCCTGCTTTTAAGGAGGGGCAGGATTGGAGACAGGTGCACATTATCAACTAAAATGTGAAAGAGCCACAGTGCCCTTAAGAGGAGGGATTACAATCATGACACTCTGCACCCCTGGTAGTGGCCTGCAAAACCATGGTCACACCTGCACCTGGACTTTGCAGGACCAGTGATGGGCAAGCTGCAGTTGGTCGTATTGGGTGCCTATTCAAAGTGGCTACAAGTCATTATAAGGCTGTGACTGAGGCACTATATTGATTATTTGCAACACCTGGGAATGGTGGAAACAATTGTATCAGACAATGCCACATCTTTCAGAGGCATTTAAGGACTGGTGACAGTGCACATTTTTAACACTAGAAAAAGAGCATTCTAAGTTTTTGCTAGGCAAACATTTTTCCTTTGCAGTCTATCAGTCTCTTTTGGCTAAGATCGAGTGTGTGTGGCCTATCCACAGAATTGATTTTCCAGAGGTTCAGAAGGTGAATGAAGCTCCCAAAGATTGCATCAGGCTGAGCCTATCATGTTAACGCCAATCAGCAGCTGAGTTCTTTCCTCTTGATTCTCCCTCCTTTCTCTCTGCCTCTTTGGTCTCTAGGCTGGGAGTAAGTGCTTGCGGCCTTCCCATGGCATTTGCTGTCTTCTCGAGACTCAAAGCCCATGTGGAAAAAGGCCAGGTTCTCTTTGGCCTTTCAACAGATTAGGACTGCAACCAGATCCAGACATCGCTTGGAAGACCTCTAGTCACATGACATGAAGAGGAGCCCGCCACCTTTACCATCCCCCTTGTTTTCTTATTGTCCTTTGTTTCCCTACCACAGAGATGACAGATAAGAGGAACCACATCAAGATCCACTGGAGGAAGGGGGGAGAAGGAAGTGCCAACTCGCTTTTTCATTTTGTTTCTGCAGGGACTACTGCAACTTGTGGCTGGAGAGATCTTCTGTACCCAGGAAAACTGGGCAGAAACGAACATGGAGGTTTACATGGCCTCCAATACAAGCAATGACAAAGCAACACAAAATGTCAAGAAATGGGAAACAAACTTTTTTCTCTGATTTTAGGGTGGAACTGATGTGGAAAGCGAACCAGAGGACCATTACGGTGCACATGTGCCAACGGAGTTGGTAACAACTTTCTTGGGGAGTATATGAAGGTGGTGTCCCAGCCCCGGAATGTGAGGGATGAGTTTGGTATCTGCACTGGCAAGCGCCAGTACTACATCCTTCTTAGAGAGGTGTGGTTCACCATCGGAGCAAACAGGGGTTACCTCTTCTACTCCAGACAGCCTGCAAGAAATGCATTATGGCTGGCTACAAGGAGAAGAGCTGTGACAATATTAGGTGCCACAACTCTGGAAATGATGAGCACACTGATAAGGACTGCAAAGCCATAAAGAAGTGTGATAGATGCTGCACTGAGGGTCATTTGCTCTGTCAGTTCAAGGGGAGTAGTAGAATAACCAGTGAGACAAGAGGAGAAGGGCACAAAGAAAGAACTTGCTCCCCTGTGCCAGACAATATTCCAGAGGCCACACCATGAGCCTCAATGGCACTAGACAGCACCCAGACAGAGGAAGTACCCTCTGTTATCCCCCCAATCTCCGAATTACAGTAAGTACATGTAAGGCAAGACAGCACCTTTAAGTCTTTAAGTGCTGGAGCATGGGACTCTTCTGTAGTGTGAATACTCCTGGGACATAAAGACATGAAGCAGAGAGCCACCTTCTCCATGGTGCAGGGTCATCTTGGTCATGGACATCGACTAGAGAGGGCAAAAGGTGAGGGAGATCAACGTCTATGCCTCGATTGAACACTCAAAATGGAAGGAAATGTTCACAGACCTGGCCAGCTGCTGCAGGGCAAACAGCCAGGCTGTACTCAGCGATGATTTAAACATCAACAGGGAAACACCAGTTCGGCAGAGCTAGATTTCCTACTCAAACAATTCTTCCTGGTGTTGCCTGGACAACTTGGGAAGCACTTGGAGAAACTCCAGTGGAAGGTGTAATCACCTGGATTACATGTTTGTGCCCACAATCTGCTTCCTAGAATCCAAAGCCATGTCCCTAGTGTGGTATTGCAACCACATCTGCATGTCAGTGGAGGCTAAGCCTTTTGGTCGAGGGTATTGGAAGCTGAAGCAGGTGATACTTGAGGGTGACTACTTCAGAACATTATTCAGGCAACACTATGAGAGCTGGGTTGTGAATTGTGACTACACCTCGGTAGTGGAATGGTGGTGTTGTGTCAAACAAATGACAGCAATTCGGGTGTCCGTGAAGCAGAAGTCTTCTTTATTACATGTGTATATGGGAGCTCTTGCAGGCCAGACTCAAAGAAGTATTACAAAGAGTGGTCTTTTTATACAGTAAAGTCTGTAAAACTTGTCCATAAAAGGGATTTGACATTGCCTGTGCCCGTGAAGAGCAGTCAAGCAAGTTCCTCATAACTCTGCCAGGAACATGTAGCAGTTATGCCTTGCAACATAACATACATTGACAATTCAGCAATAATAGAACAAAGTAGAACTACATACTTTCACAACCATTGGAGTGGAAAGTTACAAGGCACAAGTGTTTAAAATATTAAAAGACTTATCAGACAAGGACTTAACAATAATTCCCTTAGTGGGAAGCAGTTAAGGAAAAAAAGAGAACCTTGGCACAGGTCTATTGCAGACGGAAGGCTGCCAGGGAAAGGAGGAAAGCTGTGCAACTCCAGAAAGACCTGGAAGAGGAGTGCAGCTCACTGAATGGGGTAAGTGCTTTCAATTCAGCCGGAGTAAAGGATATGAAGGAGAGGCTCCACCATCTGTACACTGAGAAAGCCAAGGCAAAGGGAAATTGATTAAATTGATTAAATTGATTAAACTTGTTCCTCTTACTTTTTTAATCAGTTCCGGGGAGCCCAAAAAAAGATGGTGATCCACAGTCTGAGATGGGAGAGAAGGTGCTAGACGAGTGTGACAAAGTAGAGGTGGCGCGTTCTGCAGGAAACTCTTCTCAGAGGTGCACCCAATGCTTTTCTGGATGGGCTGAAATCAAGAGTTCCAGAGGAGGTAAGGGATACATGATGAGGGAAGGCATCATCTCCCTGCTCTTCAAGCGGGGGATGCTGCCAACCTCAAAAACTAGAGGCTAATAATGAAGCTCTGCAAGATCCTGCCCAAACTACTGGCCAGCAGACTGAGGACTGCCCTGCCCCACATAACCAACAGCAACTAGACAGGTGGAGTGGAAGGGTGATTATTGTGTTCCTTACACTTCATCACAACTCCTTCAATCGGCAGCTGCAAAACTTCGAACGTCTCAGAGACCAATCCAACATTCTTAACTGGAGTCTCTGCGGTGATGAGGAAATCCCTATTCCTCCACAGCCGCTCCAAATCGTGGCATACACCAAATGTATATATAGAACATGTATAAATTGTTACAATCGTCCATTTTGTACTTTTACAAGTTTCAGTTAAACCTTTTCATTCGGCCTGCTGGTCTAACACCAGATTGTTCATAGGTTGGACTGCCAGGTCCGTAGCCTGCGCAGCCCTTAAACATGGTCCCCAACCCACTGGCCACAGCATCGAGGGGTCCTGAATAATAACCCACTGGCAAATGACTACCTCCATGCACCTGTGCAAAAACAGCAGCCTAGAACCCATTTCTTTCACTTTTTGTACATACAGAAATAAAAACAGTTGATCCATCTGAGGGTATCCACCCCGTGGCCATTGCCTGCAAAAGAGCTTGTTTCAAATAATTAAAAATGGCTTCTGCTGCAGGGGTCAAGACTTTTTTGTCCTTAGAGTGCATTACCCCCCCTTAGGCAAGTCCGTCACCAGTTGAGCCCATTCCAAGAAGGAATCCACCCAGGCTTTGTTAAAATTACACACACAGAAATTATTGCAATTACTTCACAATCTTTGGTACTGGAAACCCTCGGATAGCCTGAGATCTATCCCCAGTGACTTTTTCCTTTACTTATCTTTTGTCCCAGATAGATCACAGTTTCCAAAACAGATTTGTGCTTTATCATAACTGGCTTTATGCCCTTTCTTTGTCAGAAGATCTAATACTTGGAGTATTAGATCAGAATACTCTGGAGATTGGAGAAACAATCAGAATATCATCAACATATTGAATGACCACAAAGATCAGTTGAGGTGGTTCATATAAATGCTGTCTCAGAGCCATGTAATACACTGTCCAGTATGGTTAAAGTAATTCCTTGCAAATGCTGCAGGGCATCCCAGCCCAATAGGTCTGGAGTGTCCCCCACCCACATCTGTATTTGAAACTGTACATCACTTCCCATACATATTGTAACAGCTTGAGTCTCTTTTAAATAAACCCTTTGTCTCCCTATCGCCATAGCCTCCTGCCGCCTGTTGGAAAATTTTATATAATACCCTTTTGCCATTTTAGTAAATAAACAAGACAATTGTGCTCCTGTATCCCACAATAGAGGAACCTGGACACCATTTACTATACACTGTAAAAGCAGTTCCCTTTTGTTTAAATTCTGAGTTAAGCTTAGGGAGGCTACAAGGGGGCTTTCTAGTTTAAATCCAATATCTCACGCAAGACTCTCTTTTCAGCTTCTGACAGGTTCTTTGACAGTGAAATCAAGCCTTTTTTCTTTCAGTAATTGCACACCAGCTTATTAGTAGTTTTATCATTGGAGTTTTATCCCCCTTTTCCCACAGGGCCAGTAACCTCACCCCCCATATGGATTTGGCCAATCAGGGTACTTATCCCAGTCCTCATTATTTTCTTGAAGAGGCCTTATATCTGGGTATAATTTTGGGGTTGCACTGCAATTGTGAAAAAAATTATTTTTCCAGCCTTTTCATTATTAGTGAATAAGGTCTGTCCACTTTAAGTTTTTCTGTTAGAGATTTTTGTGTTTTATACCATTCTGTTTTCTCAATAGTATTTTGTCATGCCCTCAAATGTTTCCCTAACACCATTGCAATTCTGATCTGTTTATTCAATTATTATTACTTATTCCATTGTTCATGCACTTTTCTACATTCCTGTTCACCATGTACCATCCGACAACCTATATTTCTTTTTAAACTTGTCCTCGCACTCGCCATGACTTTCTTCTTTTCTGACACCCAGTCAGAAACTTTCACTAACTTTTCCATCAACCCATCTTGTTACTTTTCACAATCCTTCCACGCATATCAGATAACCTAAACAGGTGTCTTCTGCAATTCGCGTACCGGGTCTCCAGATCTGGCTTTAATACAACCCCTCCTCTTAAGGATGCTTAAAGGATACATGATGAGGAAAGGCGTCATCTCCCTGCTCTTCAAGGGGGGGATGCTGCCAACCTCAAAAACTAGAGGCTGATAATGATGCTCTGCAAGATCCTGCCCAAACTACTGGCCAGCAGGGATGCCATCTCCTGGACTGAGGAATGAAAAGTGCCCATGATGATAGTGAGCCTGGACCAGAAGAAAGCCTTCAACATAATAAACACCAGCTCTCTGTTCAGAGTGCTGAAATTCTTTGGTTTTGGAGAGAATTTCAACTGCTGGATAAAGATACACTCACCACACATCAGCTATTATTGTGGAGGAGAACAGAGTAATGAAGCCAATTCATATATGGGGACTATTAGGAGGCCATGACTGGTAAAGGCCAATGGGAAATTTGGCCAAGATTGTGGGTTTAAGACCCTTTTTGAGAAACTCCCTGGGATTTTTAATGACCACAGAGAGTCAGGATCTCGGTTTTATGTCTCATCCGAAGGACGGTGCCTTTACTATACTGGGGCATTAGGACCCACATAGACCTCAGGGTGAGAGTGCCCCCCTGCTGGCCCCACTAACACCTCTTCCAACAACAACCTTGGTTTTTCCCAGGAGGTCTCCAATCCAGGTAGTGACCAGGCTTAAACCTGGTTAGTTTCAGTGAGTTGCAGGATTATATGGCTGTAGTAGTTCAGGTGGGTAGCTGTTTTAGCATGCATAGGCTGCAAAGGAACAAGTAATAGGTTTATTCCATGCTGAAAAGAGAAGAAAGAAAACACAACGTAGGAGGCTCCACGACTGAAACATTGTGTTTTCTTTCTTCTCTTTTCAGAATGGGTTATATGGCTGTTGGGAGTGCTTCAAGGGCTGCAGTGCTGCAAGAGATGTTCTTCAAGTTTGTCTGGGGAGGCAGATATGAGTAGATCACAAGAAACCAGGCAGTTTCATGTGTCAGGCAGTTGGGGAAGCTGCATTTTCCTTAAAACGTGAATGCAACCTCTGTAGGGCATTGTGGGTGCTGATCAGTACAAGTACCAGTTCTCCTTCCCATTGAGGCAACTGGTCCAGTGAACAAACACTGGAACAAAAGCAGAAAAGTGACTAGATACCTACAACCATGTATAAGTGGGGCCGAAGGTGAAAGATCACAAAACAGATGGAGCTCTACACCAACCACTGGGCCCTGTACAAGAAGGTGAGATGGCAACTAGTTGCCAGAGAGAGGCTTTGGGTTCCCAGAGAATTCTGGGAAAAGACACAGCCAAAGGATCTAGACAACAAAAGGACCTCAATTGGATGGCCATGCACCAGAGGCTGGTGACCAGAGAGGTCCTTTACAGATACTTGCTCCCCAGAAACCCTCATTTCCCCTGTGACATGTGTTGCATTGAGGAGACACAGGAGCATGTGTTCCGGAGCTGTCCCTTTACCAAAGCAGTGTGGGACAGAATGGAATTCACTGTGCAACTCCTGGGATCAGAAGCAGTGCTAAATTACCACTGGCACTGACCAGATTGTACAAAGGGACACAGTACTTTGGCTGCTGGTGTGACTAATAAAACAAGGACTGTGAAATGTGAAGAACACTCTCATCCTGCATAACACAGAGTGGGGAGCGAGGGAGCTGGAGAAGAGGAACCTTGCAAACCTCAGAGAGAGGATGGAGCACAACATCACAAATGGGGCTCCTTCACAGTGAAGGAGTGCTGGGAAGGAGTGGGCCCAGTACAGGGACTAAGGGGGAAAACCCTGTTCCTTTGAGCTCCTGCAGAGCACAGGACGACTGCTGTTTCAGAGGAAGGACAGGGAAAAGGCATGGACAACAGCAAGTGATAGGGCTTGGAGGGATTCATTTATTGTGCAAATATAGCCCCAGCATCCACTTGGAGAGTTAAAAAAAAGGATAATCACCTGATTCAGAGTGTTTCTTTCATTAAGCAGAGTTTGTTAGACTGTGTACTCATTGTAATATGTCTATTGTGGAATAAAGCTATTTTGTTCTAAATAAAAATCATTATAGTATGGAAAGGTACATTATAGAATAACGTTGAAGGTTTTTTTAGATATGGTTTTACAAATCCCTTCATTTTTTGTTTTCCTTATTTTTGTCCCTAGTGTGTGGTGGTGGTCCAGGAGGACACCTGGTTCTGGAGTGATGATATCTACTTTTATTTTGTTTTTTCTATCCCTCCCACCCTGGTTTCTAATTATTTATTTTTATCCTCTCCATGTTCCACTTCCATTGTGACTGCTGCTTCTATTGCCTAAAAGTCCCCGATGGAATTGTTCAACTGAGGACTTTTACCCACCTGCTACTGCCTTCATTCAGGATTTCCTTCCTGTTTTTTTTGTTGCATCGTCGTGGATTTCACAAACATGCTTCTAAGGTACACCTCACTGCAACTACTATAACTAAAACAGAATTAGTTCCCAGTAAAAAACACATTTGATTATTGCGGTAATATTGGGATCTGTAGTGTTACATCCATCGCAGCACAGGATGCTGTTTCTTTCATTCATCTACAGATGCAGCCATTCAAAATGGGTGAGGTATTTCGCGGCATACCCCGGTGGGCGTGTCGCGGTATCACGCGGTATCACGTGGTGTCACGTATCATTTGACGCTCTGCCGGAAACTATCCGGTGTCGCCTTGTAAAACCGCCAGGGGGAGCTTAACCTTTAATTTTGAACTGTGTATTACAGCATGTTAATCATCAGTCATTAAAATGTTGGTATATTTTATGAAAGCAAGATTGCTCAGTTGGACAAAAGTACACAACCTACCTTTATCAGAAATATATATGCATCAAAGCCTTTACTGAAGATATTACTAATAGTATTAATAATGGATGACTTTGGACAAGCTGTATACTCAAAGTATAATTTCTTTAGCACATTTGTACAAGCACTTGGAATCTGTCCAAGCCATACTTTGTCAGGCATTTTGTTTTACTTCAACGGGCATAAAAACTTCCTTGCTTTTAACAGGGCGTTTCATAATTGCTAACTACGAAAATGATTTAAAATGTGACACCTATCATTCAACTAGAGCTTAAAATATCACAAGGATCCTCAAGAGCACAGCAAAGAGTGTATTAAAAGACACTTGTTTTTATCAACGCTTTCTTTTCCGTATACCAGATTTTATGGAACCACTTCAGAGGGGTGTCAGCCAGTCAGATTCCAGGAATCGGCACTTTAAAGGAAAAATACACACCGGTATTCCATTTCTCCCTAAACATTGTAAGCTTCGAAGTCTTTAACTAACGTGATACCGGAGTCAACAAGCATACTTTTGGAATTTGATTAAAAGGGAATATAATATGGAATCGCGTATCTCAAGAATTTAATAACGGTTTGATTATATCCGTGTACTGCGACAGGGCTGTGTAGGGCTGTTTCGCCTGCCTGTTCATGTGAGCTGTCTTGTAGCCGACTGGTCTAGGTGCGTGACTACCAACTGGCAGGTTGTGTGTTTGAATCCAGCTAGTGGTAGTCTTTTCTTTTAACAAACATTTCTTCGAAAAAATAGGTAAGCGATATTATGGACAATCAATTGACTTTTATATTTCAAATATCGCAACATGATTGATATTTGCGATATTTTGAACATATAACAGCGGTTCCTGCTTCTGTTGTGTGTGTGTGCAACAGAGTAAATTTTTATAGAGAAATGGAGGCTGGACAGTATGCGTTACAATATAAACATTTATATTGATTTAAATCGTGTTCTGATTTAAATCGCAAACGCGTGTTTAATTATGTGTTTTTTAATCATAATCAGGCTAATGCATTTCTACATTTTCTGTATGAACCAGCTTAGAGGTTCATACAGAAAGACAGCTTGTGTTTAAATTGAGTGTAAGGTAATTTATGCTTCTAAAGTCATGGTCAGCATTTATTATTGTACTGTGCTGTAAACTTTTTCTGTGCCTAGTCACATTATTTTATAGCGTTTTTATTGCGTTATTAAATCCGGTGGCGCTTTGTGTTAGTTTCCTGACTCCCATTATTTAAACTGCGACACTGATCATTCATCTCTAAATAAACTTTATTTTATATAGCGTTTTAAGCGAATAGGTAATTAGATTGCTCATAAACCTAATCGCTTTTTCTACATAAACACAGCGTGATTGCTCTCTGAAAATGCTTTTCCTTTATTTTTAAAGTAGGCTCAGACTTCAACTATAGATCGTATTATTATAAACTTTCTTGGAAAAATGTATTTTATGTAAACCATGTTTGCTATTAATTCATTTAGGGCTAAAATACGTTCATTGTCTTCCAATCGAGTCGAGTTGACATTGGAAACCTGCCACACCCGGACTGTTAAACCAACGCATTCCTGTACCTGCTGAGTCTCTATCCTCGCCTCTTGGTGCAAGATGGAAAGACCATCCTGTGCGTTGAGCTGACCTAAAAAAATTACTCTCACTACTGTGCTTGGAACCCTCTCCGCTTCACCCTGGAGACTGGCGAGAGCAGCACTACTTAACATCCGCTCCATGAACAATAATGCTTTTCTTATATGTGACTTTATTACAGAAAGAAAATTGACTTTCTGTGCCTAACTGAAACCTGGTATAGACAAAACGATGGTCTCCTGTTCAACCAACTAGGGTTACGGGTACTGGTATTTGACCTCATGCGTTTGCTGATTTACTTTGCCTCTGATTTAAGAGGATCCTTATTCTTGGGGACTTTAATATACATATTGACTCAAGGTCTTACAGTTTGCCTAAGAATTTTCTAGCTCTATTGGAATGCTTTGATCTAACTCACTTTGTTCGTAGCCCAACACATAACATAGGACACACCCTAGATGTAATCATTGCAAATGACTCTTTTGTTTCTCACTGCTCTTCCCTTGATCTTGGCCTCTCTGACCACTTAGCTATTCTTTTCAATCTGGAATTACCTGTTTCTAACACTTCCCCCTCATGCTGTTAATTTCCGTAACTTGCTTACTTGCTTTCAATTGATCAGCCTAAATTCCCAAATTCTGTTCTGTCCTCCTTATCTTGTTTCTCTTCCTCTGATGTCCTCAGAAAGACTCCTGGAAACTTAAACATAGGTGGTGTCTTTCTGACAGAAATGTACATTATCAGGCTTCTGGACGCCGAGAGGAGGCGAATGCCCCCCGAGCTGCGAATGTAGGGTGACTCGGTGGTAGGCGGTCCTCTGGACATCTGTGTTCCAATGCAGAGCCTGGAACAGAGTGAGCATCTGTCTTTTAAAGGTGGGCTGGAACAGGGAGCAGGTGCAGAAAATCAACTAAAATGTGAAAGAGTCGGAGCACCCTTAAGAGGGAGGGATTACAATTGTGACACTTACCCTTTCTTGCAAAAATTCTAGAACATGCTGTCATGTTTCAGTTGTATAACCACCTCATTGCAAATAACCTTTTAGAACCTCTCTAATCTGGTTTCCGACAACTTAACTGCCCAGAAACTGCCATGGTCAAGGTCACTAACTTTTTCGTAGTTAAGAGCTACTGTACATCTAATGAACAGAACATTTCCTGTGCCAAGAATACTTATATTGAAAATAATGTAAGTTCATAAAATATTTCATTGTTTTAAATGGACACTTATCTTAGCTGTATTTAAATATGATAATTGACATCCAGCAAGGGCAGCACAGTAGTTCAATGGTAACCATTGCTTACTTGCAAAGCTGGAGCCCTGGGATCAATTTTGGAACTGGGATGCTAACTGTGTGGAGTTTGTATGTTCATGTCCCCATGTTCACATGGGTTTTTGCAGTTTTACATATTTTTTACAGTTTTACGATGCAACAAAAAAACAGGAAGGAAATCCTGAATGAAAGCAGTAGCATTTTACAGTTTCCTCTCACAGTCCAGAGACATACTTGTAGGTTATGGCTTCTAGGACTACTGGCCCTGGTGTGCGTGTCTGCACTCTGTGATGCACTGGTTTCTAAGGCGTATCCTGCTTTGTGCCCATCGTTTTTAAGGATAAGCGCCAGATCCCCTATGACCCTGAATTGGATTAAACAGTTTGAAAATAGATGGATACAGATCTAGAAATTCCTTTTGCAAGGCTTACAGATGAGCCTGTGTGTGTTAAGCAGGTGCTGGGTGGTGGGAAATAGATTTGTCATGTGATCTTAACCTCAATACTTAAAGCCAAGGCATACCCTGAGTTGTCAGTTTTAACTGAACTGTCTGCGGGCCATGTTTCTGGTTTTAGTTGCACTACAATCTCACTGATGCTGTTGCTTCTCTTGTATTTTATTCTTTATGCTCCTAGCAATAAGGTTGAAGTTTCTAAGTGTGTTTTTGATGTTTTGTTTTTGTTCTCTGGCTGAACTGCCTGTGTAGCTCTCTTTACATTATACAGTATAATGTGTGGATTATCTCAGTCCCATTCTAGATTAAATACTTTTGAATTTCTCTGTGGATGTAGATTTCTAACCAAGTGATTAATCAATTTTGTAAAAAGTCAGAATGTGTCTGCAGAAGTCAGGTCTCCTCATTGCTCAGAGGAAGAGGTCTAGTTGTACTCTATGTACATCATATTTCACTGCTAACTTTATACAAATTATTCATTTATGGGATAAAATATTTTATAAATCTGTGTATCTATGTATGTGAATATTATAAACATAATATTTCTAAAATTATGTTAATGCTTTAATAGAGTTATTTGTTAAGTGTACAATGAGTGTAGAATGGATGTAGTTGCTTTACCTTAATTACTAACATGCATCTAAATTGGGCCTGCTTGAGCTCAGTCTCCATTTTAAAACAAGCTCATCAGTTACCTCATAATGCAGAAATATTATAGAAAAACTGCATTAATGCAATTGGTGTTTCTTGTAAAGGTGCAGATTGTTGAAGATGTCAGAACCTAATACAGAGGAAATTTCACACTCCAAAGTGCTATCCTCAAATTTCTTGGGATAGTAGGGACACCATTTTTTTTTGGCTCGCAGAATTGAGGAAAGCACTGCAGTGTGTGTGACTTTCTTGATTTTATCAGTGGCAGTTTTGCAGTTACAACAGAAATGTCCAAAGAGAAACTGCTATTCAGTCAAGATGTGCTGTGTTGTGTGCTAGTGATGCTACTGTAGCTCTGTGTTAAATAAAGAGTAAACTGGATGATACGCATCACGTCTGTTCTGTACACAACAGCTAATTCTTTATCTGATCTGTATTAACAAGAACAATGCTTTCCTTTATGTAATGTTGATAATCAAGACAACTTGAAGTTATTCCTTATTAAAATATTGATTTGAATAATTCTGAATATTTATTCAGAAACCATGACTATGTACAGTAAATATTTAAGTACTAGGATAATATTCAAAGTTTTGTCAGTTTCAGTCTGGTCCTGGAAATGTGGTACCTTCCTGAAAACACTCTGACTTCAGGTTTTCACTTCTACAATAAAAACTAAGTGAAGAATTCTCCAAAGAAGGAAAGGCAAGAAAGGATTGAATATTCTGTCATTTTGTAGCAAGAATCCCATTTCTTAGCTAATCTAAAGTACATGTGCTATGCCATTAAATGCAGAGAAACGGTTTGTGACTCCCCTAGGCTTCTCCATTATTAGATTTTCATGATAATCCCAATAATTTTTGAAGGTAAACTGATTAAACAAGTAACACAAAACATGATGCCATGATATATCTGGGCAATCCGAAATGTAAAATTTCATTCTTTCATTCAGCTTCACCTAATGAATGGATGGCCTGACATTAGTCTCCAAAATGCACATAGTTAGATAGATAGATACTTTATTGATCCCGTGAGGGAAATTGCAGTGCAACAGCAGCTTAACACACACAACACAGCCACAGTGTAACGAATTATATAATAATAGTACAGTACATACAATACAATACAAGAGTTACTCACAGTCCGGACACACAAGAACAAACTAGAACAGAACAGTACACAGAAAATCGTATCACACTTATGAATATAAATATAGATGTAACCATAGATATAAATATAAATGTATTGCACAGGTCCCTGGCATATATTGCACAAAAGTGGTTGTAAACGGGAAAAAGAAAAAGAAAAAGAAAGAGAACAGATGTAGCAGTAGATGTGTATATGCGTTTAGTCCAGAAACAGATCACTGTCGCTGTTGCCTCTGCCAAGAGGCAAGGTGGATGCGTTGTACAGTCTTATGGCAGACGGCAAGAATGACCTCCTGTAGCGCTCCCTGTCGCACCGTGGATGAATCAGTCTATTGCTGAACGTGCTCTTCATTCCTGCAAGCCTGTCATAGAGGGGATGGGAGAAGTTGTCCATGATGGCCTCTAGTTTGGACATCATTCTCCTCTCAGCCACTACCTCCAAGGGGTCCAGGTCTCAGACCCAATGACAGAGCTTGCTCTCCTGATGAGCTTGTTCAGCCTTTTGGAATCTACTGCTCTAATCCCAGAGCCCCAGCACACCACTGCGTAGAAAATGGCACTCGCTACCACTCGGTCACAGGTTGGCGCTGGACAATAGGCTTGTATAGTGGTGTAAGCAAGACAAGCAAGACATATATGACACCAAAGTCATGGTTCCATCTTGCAGCAGACCCAAACCATGATACCAGTGTGCTTGATGGGATGTGGTTGGAACACACATCTTATTGTGGTAAAACAATACAGGTTTTAACTTGATTATAGATGGAACATTCTTGTATTGGTTTTGGGGATTGTACAGGTACTTTTCGGAAATTATGATTTGGGCCAGTGTTGTTTAGAGTTCAATAGTCATTTCCTGAAGGAAGAGGCATTAACATTGATATCAGCCACAGTGACATCACAGGCCTGAAAAGGGACCTACCTACCCCCAATCTACAGTGATATCACAGAGTGACACAGAGGCCTGTAGATCCTTAGATTGAAGTCTGCTGTTTTTTGTGACCTGGATGACGTTTCTTGTACTGGGATCTTGGCATGACAATCGGTGAATGTTTTCTATCTGTAGACAATCATCTGATTGAGTGCAAGGATGGAGTCTAAGGGTGGAGACATGGTTCTCTAACTGCATCCATACAAATGAGCACCAAATACTGATATTCCAAGGTCATTTGAAATCTCTTTTGATCATTGCATGACATTCTTTCACAAAACTTTCCACAGTAAATACCAATCTCACAGGGTTTCTTTTCATTATATAGGACAGGACTGCCCAAACTTTGTCCTTGCTTTTAAATTAATTAAGCACTTGATTCAAATCAAACCCTAATTTAGTAATTTCACTGATTCTTGTTCTTTTCAAACAACTTCATACACCATTGTGTACCAAAAACATTCAACTGGTAAATTTAAACCATTTTGATATCAAAGATAAGCCTGGATAAATTAAATTAATAGTGTAATGTTAAGACATTTAAATTCCTATAATTATACTATTGGTTCAGAATTTCACATTATAACACAGTCCTTATAATGCAGTTGGCACAGAACATAAAACAAGCAAAGTAAAACCTTAGCATTGAAAGAGATAACTTTTTTATTTTTTTCATTAATATGATTATTTTGTTTTGTATGCTTATTTTTATACTGTATTTCACTAGCTGTCTTTGAAGTTCAGTTTGTCTTGTTCATTATTTGTTGATGCTGCCTCCTGTAAGCTCTGCAGTGGCTCAAATGTTCATCTGGACCTTTCTTTGTATTTTCTTGCGTCTCATGCTTAATCCCCACATTTCATCACGGTCTGCTGCAGGTGTCTGCTCCTGAGTTAATAACCATGATGATTTAAGAGTGTCCATGGGATTTGACAATATGAAGTAGGAGAGAGCAATGGGTACCCATGGATGTGGTAAAAGAAACAATAATGGAGAGCTTTTTAAGTAGGTAATACGTCAGCAAGAGTAGGCTGCAAAAGAACAAATAAAAGGTTTATGCCATGTTGAAAAGTGTCATGATTGTAATCCCTCCTCATAGAGCTCTGGCTCTTTCACATTTTAGTTGAGAATGTGCACCTGTCTCCAATCCAGCCCCTCCTTAAAAGCCAGACGCTCACTCTATTCCAGGCTCTGCACTGGAAGACAAGCACCAGGAGGCCTGGAGGCCCGGAGGCCCTTCTACCACCAAGTCGCCCTATTTTATGCGGCTTGAGGGCATAGCCCTCCTATCGGTGTCCCAACCCAGCTGAGTCCGGGACTCAGAGCGCCTGGTCCCATTTTTTATTCCCTGGCCCTGCACCAGATCCCGTTTCGGTTTTGAACTTTGTCTTGTTTTGTCCTGGATGGAGCACCCGGCTCTGGACTCTTACTATTCACTCTGGATTTCCCCTTCGGACTCTTTTTGGACTTTCGCATGGACCACGCCCCCCAGAGCACCAGTGCGCCATTCAACACGCCCCCCTGTTTGTCTCCTCCCCGTGTCTGGTTCAGTCCTGGATTCTGCTGTCTGCAAAGGGTCCTGATCTATCATCATAACAAAAAGATAAGAAATGAAACACAATGTTTCAGCTGTGGAGCATGAAGAAGCCTGAACTGCAGGTTGCATTATATTTAGTTAGAATGCAGCTCATCCCTTTTGTGGCATCTGTAGGCACATTAAGAGTTTAATGATTAGTAACGGTGTGGGGTTTTTCTGAGTGACAAAAATGTTAGACCTCTGAAAAGCCTTGTTTGTAAATACTGTACATAAAGTAACTTGTATGTTGTATGTTGTGTATAGTGTAGTTTGTATCCTGTCATTGAAATAAATATTTGTTAACCAAATGTGTCTGGATTGTTACTCCTCTCAGAAAGCTGTTCCAGAGAACAAATAATTCACGTGCCTTCAATTATACCAACCGCTCAGGTATATTTCTGGAAATTACTTACAAGTTGGGGATTATGAATTATTATTTCACTGATTGACTAAACCGCTTGGTCAAATCCTGATTTTCACCAGTTTTCGTAACCCAGGAGATGTCATTCTGTACATCTAGCAGCGAGTCTGTCAAACGTCTCAAGTTTGCAGATGACACCACTGTGGTTGGTCTTATCTCAAACGGTGATGAGTCCACAATCCGGGAGGAAGTACAAGCACATTTGTACAAGCACTTGGTAATTGTTTTTTTTACATTCCTCTTGTCTAAGTTCCTTTAACTTTGTCTGATTATGATTCTAGAAACACATGTAACTAAACACGTTAACACATATACCACGTGTGTTAACACGTTAACACACTAAACACATATAACTAAACTCAAACAACACAACTAAACTTTAAATCAAAATGCGATTTAAATCAATATAAATGTTTATATTGTTACATATACTGTACAGCCTCCATTTCTCTTATCAAAAAAAGACTTAAATTTCATCATGTTGTGATATTTAGAAATATAAAAGTCAATTAATTGTCCATAATATTGCTATTCTATTTTTTCGAAGAAATGTTTGTTAAAAGGAAAGTCACAGAGCCAGCTTGATTTGAACACACAACCTGCAGGTTACTAATCAGGCATGTAGACCAGTGGGCTACTAAGGAAGTCATATGAAGAGAGAGGCGAAACAGCCCTACACAGCCTTGTTGCAGTACACGAATATAATCATATTGTTATTAATTTCTTTAGATACGCGATTCCATATTATATTAGCAGAAAAGCTTAAAACTACCACTTTTTTACACGCTATTTCACATGTTAGTTAAAGACTTCGATGCTTAAATGTTTAGGGAGAAATGGAATAATGTATTTTTTCTATAAAGTACCGATAAAGTACCGATTCCTGGAATCTGACTGGCTGACACCCTTCTGAAGTGATTCCATAATATCTGGTATACAGAAAAGAAAGCGTTGATAAAAAAGCCTGGATTCTCATGTATCTGATACAAGTATCTTTTACAGTCTTTGATGTGCTCTTGAGGATCCTTGTGATATTTCGAGCTCTGGTTGAATGATAAGTGTCGCAGTTTAAATAATTTTCATGGTTAGAAATTATGAAACGCTCTGTTAAAAGCAAGGGAGTTTTTACTGTATGTCCGTTACAGTAAAAGAAAATGTCTGACAAAGTAGGGCTTGGACAGATTCCAAGTGCATTTTTGCAATTTACGTTGCATTGTGCTTTGTGCTGCTGTAATACAGTTTAAAATAATTAAAAGTCTAAACAGTATCAGCTTTATTTTTGGGTTGCAATTTAAAAAAAGTCAAATACCGCACTCAAAATGCAGTTTAGAGCTTTCTGGCAAGAGGAGACATCCAAATTAATAATGTAACATGCCACTGTTTGTGCATGAACAAGGTTATACTGCTATTTCCTTAGATACGCGATTAAAAAAAATTTTTTTTTGAATCCCCGGCGGAACCGGGCATCCATAAGAATCAAGTAATAGGTTTATTCCATGCTGAAAAAAAGAAGAAAGAAAGCACATTCCATAAGAATCAGCGCTTTTATATATCGCCTTTAAAGGTGGCTTCTCAAAACGCTTTACAGGATAAAAACAACAATAACAACAACAACAATATTGTATTTCATTGCACTTTGACAGATCGTCCTTAAATCAATTGTTGACTCTTCTCTCTTTACAACTTGTTTGGAGTGACTGAGCTCCGCTCTGTACCACACAATGATCCCCCCAGAGTCTCTGCCCTGAGTGATTTGGGTTTTTTTGACAGAGGGCAAAAAACTCTCTCTCTCGCTTGCCCTCCCCCCTCTGTGTATTGTCTGTTTTTTTTGTGCTGTCCTTTGACAAAACAAGGCTCGCCAGATAATGTGAATCGAAACCTGTTTTTCTAGCTTTTAAAGTCGTGCGATGTGTAAATGGGAACACATCATTATATCTTACATATGAAAAATACATAATATAGCTCCCAAACAAACGCAAACGTGTTTTTAATAAAATGCTTTTATTCACTCATAATCTGATAATTTCAGGAAGACTAAGAAAGGACTAAGGGAATTGTCATCTGTTGTTGAAGCTCTGTGAGCTCTGTGACTTCGAGACCACTTGTTATCCCAAGTTGTTTGAATCGCCACAATTCAAATAGAGAAAAAAGAGCTGACTGACAAGATTTAAGAGGTGGCTGTCAATGTTGGATTTAAAAAAACACGTTGCCCAACGTTAGTTGCATTGCTTGAAAAATAATTTTATTTTGAGAGACTGGATAAGTAATTCAATTGTTTTTTTAACTTCCTGAAAAACAAGTAATAATTTAACTATATGTGCAAATGTTTTATGATATGTCACTGTTGTGAATGTCTGTGGAGTGTATCTTATTTGCCTGTCTGTCCTGGCTGAGCTCTCTCGCTCGCCCCCCTTCTCAATTCAATTCAATTCAAGGTGCTGCATATGTTTATGTTGCATTTGTTGCATTTGTCTGATTGTGAATCAAAAAACACATTTATTTAAACATGCGTTTGCGATTTAAATCAGAATGCGATTTAAATCAATATAAATGTTTATATTGTAACACATAGGTGACTAAAGTTCAAGTTCAAGTTCAAGTTCACTATTCATTGTTATTAAAATGACTTAAATTCGATCATGTTGTGATATTTAGAAATATAAATTTGTTTGGTGCCAGTGAGGTTTTATTTAATCTCTGACCCAGGGAAAAGTTTTATTTTTTCAAAGAAATGTTTGTTAAAAAAAAGCCATGGCTTCAGCTGGATTTGAACACTCACCATGCAATATGGGAGTCAGTAACCTAACCTACAGGACTACCAGCAAGGTCACATGCAGAGTCCTGAAAAAGCCCTACAGAAACATTATCAACAGACAATGTACAGCGTGTACTATTCTTGTGTTGTGGTACATGAATATGATTATATCGTTATTAATTTCTTTAAATACGCGATTCCATATTATATTCCCTTTTAATCAAATTCTAAAAGTATGCTTGTTGACTCCGGTATCACGTTAGTTAAAGACTTCGATGCTTAACATGTTTAGGGAGAAATGGAAAACTGGTTTGTATTTTTTCTTTAAAGTACCGAGACCAGCCATATACTGCATGTTTATGTTCCAAAATTAATATTGTTTATGGCCTTCACACGCGTTACAGTATGCTCCTATTCTTTTTATGCTCAGCTACTAAGATTTCCCTTCAGTGGTCAAATTCAATATAAATATTCAATACTAAAACGGGCACAGTAAAGACATTTAAATCTTTCTACAACCGACCAATGGACTACGAGTGCCCCTGTCGGTCAACCAATCACATACCGTGGTATTTTGCGTCAACTTGCGTCACGATGCGCAAGGCCATAGCCAATTACCTCCGTTACGTGTCTGTGCCGCGCACTTTGAATGGCTGCATCTGTATGTTGTTTTATGGCAAGTGGTCTTTGCAAAACAAAACAAAAATGCAAAACTTTGCAAAGAGGTTCACCAAGTGGACCCAACAAAACTGTACTGAACAGTGGAAGTCACCCTTATTTATGCGAAACACACAGATGTCAGCCTCCGCTTCCGAGAGCTGATTAATCCCTCAAGTGTTGTTTAACAATTTCTGCTGCCTCTCTAAACCCTGTTCAGTGACAGAACAAAACTGTTTACTGTAGACCACAGCTTTTCTGACTCAATAAAGATGGAGGTGTCCATTACTCGTTATTAAAAAAAAACTTCCCTAATCAAAATAAGCTCTTCAGTATGAACCACTGAAATTCACTCTTAAAACTTTAAGAAAACCCTTAAGTTTCAACTACAATGCAGATACTGTTTATTTCTATCTCTATCGCTCTCTCCAAACAAGGTTCACATACTTAGCTCCGGTCAGGTTTGATTTGGATGATCATGAGGTAGAGGATCTCGTCTGATGCAAGCTTCAAGTCCTAACTCCTCTGGACATCTCTCTCCTCTCTCTGCTTCTCCTTGTTTCTTCCTCCTCTTTCTTTTTTGCTTCTTCCTTCTCTCTCTGTGCTCTTAATTAGACTTTATATTGTCTGTTTCTGCTCAAGGGACCCCCCCAGACCTCAGCAAACATCCTCTCTACTTTGAAGTCTGAAGTGTTCACTCTTCCAAGTGTCACAAACTTTATCTGAAACGTAAGAGACATTTCTCAGTCACCTAAAGCTGTAACAATACCAATTTCAATGTACTGGATGTCGAATTGGCATCAATATAAAATGGAATGTCATCAAGACCACTTATCTAGAAATAGCACAGAAGGTCCATGGTTTTAAACTGAGAGGTGCTAAATAATGGATAATACCTGACACATGGCAGAAAATTGAGGTGAGAAAACAACGTAAAACCAGGCTACTTAAACCAGTTCCCCAAGATTTCAAGAACAGACTCATTCAGCCTAGAAAAAGAAGGATAGGGAAGTGAACAGAAGCAGCAGGAGAGACAAGCAGGCCCGTATTGAGAATTTGTCAACAGAAACTGAGAAGGCTGGAGCCTTGGGATTACCAAGCATCCCCGACACAAGACAAGAAAATCAACATCACAAGCTGTCACGGTCGACATCCTTCCCCTAGAGGGCGCTCCACTGCTGTCTTGTCCCTAGCTCCTTGTGATTGTTTATGTCCTCCCGGTGTGTCTTGTTTGTCTCTCTATTTAATCCTAGTGCCTCCAATCTTCAGGGCTCAGCAGGGCTCAGGTTACCCCACGTCTGTGGCCTGAGGGCATAGGCCTCATTCCCGACATTTCCCGCTTCCTGAGCCTGGGGCTTGGAGGACCTTTCCGCATGATTCTAAGGTCTTGTCATGTCTGTGTTTCCCCTTCCCAGGGATTTTAACCTCAAGTCATCGCTGGATGGATTTCTTGGATTGTGCTGACTCTCCTAGGGACCTAAGGACCTGTTTGGATTTGGATATCTGTGTCTTTTTGTCTGTTGCCCACTGCACAAACTGTCCCAGTTTGCTGCACGAATAGGGTCTGATTACAAACCTGAGACGGATTGCGGAGCCATTCCTTGACACAAGCTCTGCATGCAAGCAAACAGCCAGGTGGGTCACAAACTTAAAAGAAATGCTTAACCTATCAGAACCTGAAGATTCACCTTAAATTGCAGTAACAGATGAAATTTACGCCATTGACACCAAGTGTCCTGACATTTCTGAGGTCAAAATCACTATTAAAACTCAAGAGTGGCAAGGCATGTGCTACTGATTCAATCCATGCTGAGGTGCTGAAGGCAGATGTCTCAACGGCCTTCAAAATGCTTACTGACCTTTTCCAAGACATTTGGACCTAGGACACTATCCTGAATTCTGGAAAAATATTGCAAATCCCAAAAAAGACAATTTCAAGAATAACTGGTGATGAATCCCCTTTCTATCTATTCCAAGTCTTCTGTAGAATTCTGCTCTATAGGAAAAAGGCAGGCATTGACATCAGGCTGACGCAGGAACAAGCAGGATACAGGGAAGGGAGAGTCTATGGATCAAGTGTTTGCACACCGAGACATGAAAAAGCAGCATGTAGAATAGAACACACTTTTGTTCATCAATTTTGTGGATTTTGGGAAAGTATCTGATATCATTTATCGAAACACCCTCTGCAAGATACTGCATTCCTATGAAATATTCACGTTAAATATTGTCCACATTAAATATCCACATTAAATATTGTCACAATTAAATTCTTTGAGTGTAGCATTATCATGGATATCTCTTTGAGTGGTGCCTTGTGAAATTTGGATTGAGCCCAAGTTGCATTATCTTTCCAATCCTCTTCCTTTTCATCATAGATTGGACCATGACAAACACCACATTAGACAACTCCAGAAACAGTCAGTGGACCCTGTTCAAACAGCAGAAGATCTACACTGTGATGATGACCTCTCTAGAGTTTGTGGATGATTTTTCATGAACAATGACAGCAGGGTGCAAAAAGAAATCAAGACAAGGCCTCAAAACTAAACTGGAAAATGTAAGATTGGAATCAATGTTGTTTTTATTGTCCAATAATCTTTTCCTGATGCTTCAACATTCTGCTGTGTGCATGCATGTCTTTGTTTGTGTCTGTGTGTGTCCTTCAAAGGACTGCCATTCTTCTTTTTATCCATTGTTTGCTGGAGTAGGCTCCATCTCTCCGTTGACCTTGATTATGATGAAATGATTAGTGAATGGATGGATGGACAAGGTACTTTAATGCCTAAAGTACTGGGACTTCTTCTAAGGTAAACTAAAAATTCTTCTGCATTAATATATTATTCCCATCTTCTGTAAATTGCACTGGCTCCTTTTTAAAAGTTAGTGGAATTTAAGGTTCTTCTGCTCATCCATGAGATGCTGAACAGTCTGGCTCCTGATTATATAAGGATGTATTTCTGACTACAGTCCTAATCTCATAAGCTATGATTCTGTTTTCATTTGTCTGATCAAGAGCAGTGACTTCTCATATACTGTACAGCATCACATCTTTGGAATTCATTACCCACATTCATTAGAGACCGACTGATTATTATTACATTTATCTCATATTATTAAATATATTTTCAAAATGATATACCTCAGGCACTAACAGTGTAATATGCTGGAATTAGAAGAGGTGGTGGTGAGTCTTGCTTTTCTTTTGGTGGAGGATTTACAAAATCTTAAATTTAATGTATGGATTTTTAAAAGTAGGGGTGGCTTATTTTTCTTTGTTTCACGAGAAGTTTTTTCTTTCATCTTTTCATCTGAAGTTAAAAGTAGTTTATTTCAGCTCTGTGTGATTTTGTTACCAATGCTTGACCCTGGTTCTGTTCTTCAGTCTCTGGGACTAGAGTTAATGGAGAGCTGTGCCAGTGCCCCTGTCCTCCGGGCTGGGTGAGTTTTGGAGACCGCTGCTTCCAATACATTGGAACAGAGAAGACTTGGGCTGATGCTGAGGTATGTACTGCTGTGATAGTGACTGGGAGGGGAGAAAGCTGGTGTAGCGTTGCCATAGCCGGCCCAGGGACGCCAAATTAAATGTAGTGTGCTCTCTGAAGGCACCAGTTCTGTAGGGTTTGGGCATTTACTGGGACAATTATTAATTGTAGCAGTAAATCAGAAAATTGATTCTTTTGATGGCTTTAGAATCCAACCATGCGATATAACTCAAACAATGCATACACACAGGTACTAATACACGAGGATACATTTATTAATACATAGAATATGCATATAAACCTAACAGATCTTATCGAGAGGGTTTTCAGAATACAAAAGGTATATATTCAGTCAGTTACAAAGTGTTACACATATCAAGAGGACATACGTTCAGTATATCATTCATTAAGACCGTTTCGTAAATGCACTTGGTTATAACGTCTACATTAGATACTCAAAACAAGTACATAACTCTTAGGAATTAAATTGATATCAACTGGTTGGGATATCAATTGAATTCTTGAGCAGTAATGCAGTGAAGTTGAATACTCATCCAATCTCTGGGGATTCAGATCTCCTGTGGGCACAAAGAAACAGTTTCAGGCTGTTGCTGTCCAATCCACGCTCTCTGGCTTGGTGCCAGGCTGTGCTGTGCGGCTTGCGACGGTGCGCTGCAGATGCTCACTGACCGGCTAGTTAGTGTTGGCTTTAACTAGCACAGTTTGTGCACAGGAGAAAAGATGACTGTGGGTCCCAGCAAGTCAGGAAGAGGACCGATTCGTTCCTGATGAAGAGCTAGTTCTGAATAGTGATTCAGCTGTCCACAGTTCCGACCTGTTCACGAGGCCTGCTGCTGGTGCTAACCTCGGGTGGATCCTCTGGTTACTCTCTGGCAACCTCCGCTCTAGACTCTTAGAACAAAGGAAAGTTCTGGCACTCGGACACACTGGCCATTCCGTGGTTATCCGGGCTGAGTCTCAGGATGGTCAGGAGGCGTGCTGCGAGAATGTCCTGCCCTTGGGAGCCTTCTGCTCCTGGGCCGTCCTGCCCTGGAATTCTCCTTTGAATTCCCTTTAGAAAAGTCCACAGAATCCTCCACTGAATCTCTTCTGAATCTTACTGAATCTCCTCTGAATCCCTCAGGCTCTCTGTGTTGCCTGTTTTTACCTGGAGGAACTTCAGCTCGTTGATTGGCTGAAAGTTCCATGGGCATCAGAGTCCCACGTGGGTTACTCGGCCCTACCAGTCCCTGATTGGTTGATCAAGGTGAGGTATGAAACACTTACTCCTGACACTTGGGAATGCAGTCCAGATGTTCATCTGGCACTCCCTAGACAGATAGGCTCCAATGGATGACCATTGATCATGATAGCCAGGCTTAGCTAAGTGCATCCCCCTTTGGGAGCTGTCCTAGGAAACCTTATCAAAGGAACCTTAAATCAGCCTGCATGAATAGTTTCTCTGTGGCTGCACCACAGAGATGAACAGAGAGATGAGGCCTAATTTGGGAAAGCTCAGAAACACTTAATTCTTTCTTATTAATAAGCCTTGCCGCTACACTGGTATAATTGAAACGTAACATTTTCCAGAGTTAAAATATTCTTTGTTCAGTGTGGTATTCAATGGTTTATGAATAATGTGTGGTTAGCTTCGGCTGACGGCTGCTTCTCACAGACAGGCTGGGAATCCAATTGCAGGAGCTCAGTATTTTAAGGTGGCTGACAGAGATGACAGAAGGATGAGTGGAGATGTGCTGTGTTATGGCGGACAGGAATCAGAAAAGAAAAGGGAAGACAGATAATTCAGGTGGACAGATGGATGCGGGAATGAAGCCACTGGATCACTGCTTGCAGCACTGAATGTAGCTCTGAATGTAGCACTCTCTCCATAGCTCAGTGACAGAGCAACTTTCCAATAATAAGAACCAAGTTTCGTAAATTGGAAGATTGGGCACCTGACTGACAGGGGGAAGGGCAAATGGATGGGCATCCTAAGCATATTTGAATAGGAGCCCAGAAAGAATGCTATTGCTGCCGGGAATGTCGCTGTCTCCCTGGGCAACCATGGGATGTGCCTCTGGCCCATGTATGACATAATGTAGATGTAGTAGAAGAGTCACACCATCACAGGCATAAAAATGAAAATGTAAAAGATGGTGAAGGCAGACCTTGACCTTGATCACCAGGAAACAGAAAAGTACTGTAATTTGAATATTCCTTTTAAGTGTACTAAGAGAGTGCATGTGATTACAAAACACACAATTTATTTTTAATTCAACATTCATAGTACTGTTTACTGTTTTTATAAATGTCTTTATAACCAATTATGTATTTTCCATTTATGCATTTGGAATATCCTGTTAATCATAGTGGCTGTGGCTCAAATTGTTGCATTTGTGCGTGGCAATATAAAAAATAAACAACACATACTGTGTCAGTGCTGAGAGACTTGATTTGACCCTTCAGTTGTCACCCCAGGTTCCAACCCACTCAGGTTTGACACCCTCTGTGCAGAAATCTATAACTTCAGAAGGTTAACACCAATGACACTGATATTTTGTTTTACATATTAAAAACAACATATTACATGTACGGTACTAGTACAGTTCAGCATTCAGATGTGAGTTGTCAGTTTTATTGTTCTGATCTTGTTTTGGTGTGGGGTAATAAGAATGATTAGATCTGTGTGCTTAGTGAGAGTGGACCCCTGTCACCTGGAAGACATCACATTGCTTGTTTTATGGAAGTAAGGTTTTGTGTTAGTAAAGTGTAGAATTTCTGTATACTCTATATGGGCTAATATGAAGCAATAGTAAATCATTTACATCTACTCCTTTTCCATAGATGGTGTATCAATGTGAGAATTTTTGTGAGAAATGTACTGAAAAAAATCAGAAACTGGAACCATAAATTACAAGAGTGCTTTAAAAACTCTCAGGAATCAATCAGTTCCAGTATTTTACAGTCTCACTCATAAATTTTAAATATACAACATATCACAGCCGAAACATTGTGTATCTTTTCTGCTCTTTTCAGCATGAAATAAACCTTTACTTGCTTCTATACAACATGTAGTTTGTTGATAACATACATTTGTTGATAAAAACCAAAACATGCATAACATTTTTATTAAAAGAATAATTTTCTTGAAAGTATAACTTTGTGAATTGGTTAATATGGATGCCAGCAAGGGCATGGGTCTGCATCCTGAATAAAACTTAATAGAATGAATTAGGACATTCATGAAATATTGAGTGCTTGTGAGTAAAATATTGGTTAATATTCAGATAAAAAATAATAAATATTCAAACTGGGATGATAAATCATAACCTGTGAGGATACAGGGCTCATAGTTGTGAAGTGAGACATAAGAAGCACACAGGTGATTTCAAATAGGGAGGGTCAAGAAATATTTTTTGTTCATATAATTCAAAAAAAGGCATTTTAGAATAATACCAGTAATGCAATGTAAGAGGATAATAGAGCATATTGGCAAAAAAAGAAGTGTATTGAAATGTCAAATGAAAAAAACGGACTCCACCACCACTTGGTCCATGTAATACCACTACAGCAAACATGCAGTACCTCTCTCTTGGCCTTGTATTACTGCTCAGGCCAATTTTGTACTTTTGGCTTGCTTAATGCAAAACAGTATGAAACTAATACAACTCATAAGGTTGAAGTATATAGTTTGTAATCAGTTGCATTACACGTCAACATTCACATAGCCTTAAGTGCCTAACACACCACTTAAGATGACTGTAATCCCAGCGCTGCACAAGAGTTAACTATAATTAATACAGACACTTTTTAAAACAACTGGACTGCTGTGATTTCCTTCTCAGTTCATTAATACAGTGGCTATTATTTATTTATGTTAGGTACTCCGGGGGTTTTCCAATAAATGATAAAAATATATATAAAGTAACCATGTCGAAGCTCTTATTTCTCCATTTAAATAGCTGGAGTTGAGATGTATGAACTCTGAGTCAATCAAAGTGTGTTTGTGTCCATCTAGCAGTATTTCAAAAATAATTTTTGACTGTAGTGGTTTAGGACAAAAAGATTAGGACAAAGATTTTCTAAATGACTGATAGTCTCTCTCTCTCATGCTCCTTCTTCTTTCCCAGCTGGAATGTACCAGATTGAGAGGAAACCTGGCCTCGGTGCACAATGAAGAGGAGGAAGCATTTCTGTTGCAGCTGATCAAGTCCAACAAAGCAACTTCCACTTGGCTGGGAGGTAGCGACAGTGTAAAGGTACTGTATAGCATTGCTCACAAAAGACCCTCCAGATAAATGGAGAAAACCCATCACTCTACTCCCTGAAAGACCTTAAAAAACAGCAGTAACAGCATGCTAATAGCATCTTTAGATAATACAGAAAAAGAGGCACAGTTAGCGCTCCCTATGTACTGTTTGCTCTATATTTTCAGAACAGAGGTTAGACAGGATGGGTTTTAGGCAATGTGGGTTGGGCAGGGTGAGGGGTGAAACAGTTAACTTCCCTGACTCATTTGGAAGACAAAGACACATATGTCAGAATGCTATTCATTTACTACAGCTCTGCAACACAATAGTTCCTTCCAGATTAGTCAGGAAATTGAATGACCTGGGCATCAACACCTCTTTGTGCAGGTGGATTTTGGATTTTTTTGACTGGCAGACCACAGATTGTGAGAATAGATGGGAAACTGTCTTCCACGCTACAGAAGAATACAGGTGCCCCTCAGGGCTGTGTGCTTAGCCCCCTGCTGTTCTCCTTGTTTTCCCACGATTGGGTGGCCAGACACAGCTTCCATCTTCAAATACAGTATGCTGATGACACTACCATCATTGGCTGAATTGCTGCTAATTAATAGACAACCGACAGTAATGAGGTCAGGAACCTGGTAGAATGGTGCCTTGACAATAACCTCTCCCTCAATGTCAGTAAAACCAAAGAGCTGGTCATTGATTTTAGAAAGCAGGGTGGGGACCACAGCCCTGTTCACATCAATGGGGTGGCTGTCGAGATGGTTAGAAGCTTCAAGTTGCTGAGAACCTTCATCGCTAATGACTTAATGTGGTCCCATCATGTAACTGGAGCTACAAAGAAGGCATAACAGCCCCTTTACTTTTTCAGTCTTCAAAATGTCTTAACCACATTTTACAGGTGTGCTATTGAGAGTATGCTCACATGTGGCATTACACTGTGTTTTGGCAGCAGCTCATTGTCTGAAAAGAAGGCACTACAAGGGGCGGTCAGGTCAGCCCAGTCCATCACTGGAGTACAGCTCCCCTCTATTGTGGACATTTTTACTACTCGCTGCCTCAGGAAGATTAGAAGTATTGTCAAGGACAGCAGTCATCCTGGTTCCACGCTCCCCCCCCCCCCCCTTCCCTCTGGTAAGCATTATAGGAGCATAAAGGCACGAATGACCAGACTCACAGACAGCTTCTGTCCTTAAACTGTCAGATTACTGAACCCCTACCACTGGCTCACACTGATGTTTTTTTTCCTCGAAGAGGTATGTTATTTAACTTGTTGTTTCTGCCACTGTTCTGTGTTCTTGTTCTTGGTGTTTCCTTGATGTTTTTGGATAGCGTACATGCAAATAAGCATTTCATTGCACTTGTGCATATGACAATAAACTAAAACTGAAATTGAACTGAACTATGTCCAGCTATTAAATGTGAAAATTGTCAAAATTATGGAAGGTTGATCAAACCCCAGCTGTTCTACACAGACAGATAGACTGCAAAGGAAAAAAAGATTGCTGATAAGAACTCAAATTGTTTTTAAAAAATAGTTTGACACGACTCATTTGAAGAATATGCCTATGGACTTCAAGATGACCGTTGACACAGATATTCATTTACACTCTGATTTCCTCTCTTTTGTCCTCTGCGGTGTGGCGGGGCAGGAAGGTACATGGCTGTGGAGCTATGGATCACTGCTGGACTACACCAAGTGGAATAATGGTGGGCCCAATAACTATCAAGTTGAAAACTGCTTGCAAACATATGCGGATAATAAGAGTTCTCTGTTTCATGTCACTTGGTTTGTTTGAATTCATTTTATAGAACACAAAGCATGTGTGAAAAGTAGAGTACGATTCAGATAGGAATTTGAGAAGAAGATGAATCAAACTTGTTGCACTTCTGAAGATGTAATCAAATCAAAACAAAGGTACAACCAAATGTACAAAACTACTGCACATACATATATGAAAATTATTTTGATAGCATAAGAAATTAGATTGTTGCTAAGTTTTAAAAATGTTCAGTTTCTACATAAGCATGGAACACTTTCTGAGAGACTGTTTAGTAGTCAAAAGCAGCTTGTTATGCTCTCCAAACATTTTGGTGATGCAATGTAGTGAGGGTGATTTTAATTTACCACCAAAATTTGAATTTGCTACCAGAAATCATTAATAGCAAAGGGTAATACATACACATTGAATCAATATGCAGATTTCATTAATACAATAATAAAATGTATACAATCCAACAGAGTACAACTATAAATGTAAACCTGCCATAATAGTGTTACACATAGAGGGGTTATGAAAATAAAGAATACCAGAAATGACCAAGCGGGTTCATCAATTTTTTAAATAACCATATTGTAATTTCCAAATTGCAAAGATTTTGCCAATATTATAGCTGAGCAATTACTCTACTTACAAAGGTATCTCAAAGGCCTGTGTCCTAACCAACAAGAAAAACTCCAGATGGCTATCAAGTATTCAAATCCTATATAATATGTAATATATGCCTAACTGGCCCAAAAATAGAGAGAGAAGAGAGAAACGTTCCTTCTGTAGCAAACAGAATACAACCTAGAATTTAATCTCTCTGTATAAAACTGGATGCTACAAGGTGAAAGAGAAACCTATCTCGCTATTCTAAAAATACATTCACTTAACAGGAGAGACCTTTTTTAGTCTAGGGATTCTCTATAATTTGATTTGAGAAAATCAGAGTTTCCTAAATACAACAGAATGTAAAGTTTTCTTAACAAGGTTCAAATACTTAACTCAAATCTGGTCTTAAAGGCTGTTATTAACAAAGACTTCCTGTCTAGCACTGTCATTTTGCCTCTTCCTTTGTGTCATGCTGTCTTTTCTCCCTTATCCTGTCTCCGTCACCTCTCTCTTTTACATCTACCTACCTGTTTTTATCCTCTGTTCCTCAACTGTTGCAAAATCATTTATCTCTAACTTAATTAATCAAGGTAAACCAGATGATTCATTTGACCAATGCCACTTCCACTGAGCAAACACCTCAGTTCCTTTCTTCAGATTCTTAGAACTTCAAATGTTAATGATAGATAGGTTTTAAAATTTGTCCACAGATTCTTGAAACACCTCAGTAGCCACTTCCAATAACTTGGAACTGCCAAACTACCTACTTTGGCGAATGCCTACTTTGAGAATTTCTCCTATTTTATCTTCCAGGTCAAGGAAACTGGAATGACATCAGTTGCAACCTTGTATTTCCCTTCATCTGTGTCTTGAGAACATAAGCAGGAGCTGATTCTTTGCAGCAAGGGAATAACAAAAAGGATTCAGCAGAGAATGTTCTTACTTTCCATTCTGAGGGGAAATTCTTTGTTTAGTGGTGTTATTTCTTGTATCTTACAGTAACTGACAGATCTGCTTCTTTAATAAATCCTTACAGCATTCCAAATTGTTTGTCTGTTCTTAGTCCATATTATAGTAGGGAAAATGTTCACAGCAAACAAAGCATAAAAAATAAGAAAATGCAATTGTGTTTTTCAATTCACATTATAAATAGTCAAAACAGAAGCATCCTAACAGATACTTGAAAGCCTGCAGACAGAACAATGAAGAGAAGAACACAGGATGGCTCAAATTTCCATCACACTTCATTTACAGATATCAATTCACATACAAATTCAGTAAAGGAATGAGTAATAGGTTTATTCCATGCCAAAAAAAGAAGAAAAAAAAAACAATGTTTCTGCTGTTTCAATAGTTTGGTTAGATCCAATTGAATGCTATCGAGAGACGAATGTATTAGAGGCTGTTTGGCACAACTTGTCTAGTTGCAGGAATGGCAGCTTGATCGTATGGACAAGGCTGACCAAACCACCTTCTCACTTTCACAAGGAATGACCCAGGGAGGTGTTGCAAAGATGAAACTGGAGCGGCAGGAGTGTAGCGAAAAATTGTGCAAATGGAATTTCAGGAGCAGAGATGTATATGTAAGAGAGTGGAAGTAGGAAAGATTAGTATTTCACCTTCCTCCTAAATTGTTATGAACTCCGTAGACTGTATACTCAGATCATTAGTTAATTTAACCAAAGTAACGTGGAGAACATTGCCCCTTTACAACATTTTACAAGCTTTTGGCAATAAAAGATTACTGGGTATTCACATGAATTAAGTGTAATAACTTGATTACATTTGTGTTAAAATGAGAGGACAATCCCAACTTTGTTCCACCCTGTATCAGCTATATATCAGCTAGGGTTAATTTGGGGCAGTCAATCTTCATTTCACTGCCCACTTCTAATTTCTACTTCTAAGAGCCAAAATGGCTGAACCCTGCAGAGCCCTCCCAGTAACATTTTAGCTGTACAACCAAGTCAGGAATGTAAATTTCCATGCATATATGATACTACTGTTGTGGGACATTCTATATCAGAGGAGCAGGACACAATCTTATGCAGGCTCAGATTTATTGAGCTCAATAAGTATAGCAAGACGCGTTGGGTCTTCCCTGCAGAACAGACAAACTGCTAGGGACACCCAACTCTTTCACAAGCAGAGAAAATAATTTATTTCACAATATGAGTACTTGTGCTCTTTGATATGTACAGATTCAGCCATTCAAAATGCGCGGTACAAACCCTCGGTACGGTAAACTACCCACAAGCCACCGCAGGGCACCGCGGTAAGTGATTGGCTGGCCAAAATGACCGACAGGGGCACTCGTGGTGCATTGGTTGGTAGTGAAAAGATTTAATCATTTAATGTCTTTACTGTGCACATTTTAATCCGCTTAGTTTTGAATATTTATATGGAATTTTACCACTAAAGGGAAATTTTAGTAGCTGAGCATAAAAAGAAGAGGAGCATAACGCATCTGAAGGTCATAAACGATAATAATTTAGGAACATAAACATTACTGTATGACATAAACTGTACTGTGTATGGCTGGTCTTGGTAGTTTAAAGAAAAAATACACACCAGTCTTCCATTTCTCCCTAAACATTTTAAGCATGAAAGTTTTATGAAACGGTACCCAAATATGCGATTGCTGTATAGAATGAATTTTAATTTTAAAAAATTATTTAACACGAAAATTAAGCTGTTTACATCTTCCGCCTGAGAACAGTCACCCGTTGCTACCCAACGCAGAAACACAGCCACTAACTAGCAAAGAGAGGACATTAGCTAGCCAATATGATAAAGAAATAAATGATTATTTTGTTTATTTCTTTTGCACATTTATTTGAACATTTCCATCGATTGTACAAGCATTTGGAAACTATCCAATCCCTAGTTCATCAGGCATTTTCTTTTATGCTGCGGGCATTCTCCCGGTCTGGCGCCGGTCTGTGTCTTCTAGGATATAATGCCAGCGAACTGTTGTTTTTATGTCCACTATAACAGACAATCTCCTTTGCTTTTAACAGAGCGTTTAATAATTTTCTAAAATGAAAATGATTTACTTTATTTCCCTCACGGGATCAATAAAAGTATCTATCATCTATCTAAACTAAAAAGATTTCTAAACTGATCAGGAACGTTATCTTTGTCTTATGCATAATAATGTTCACCGCTCTGTCCAGCAAATTAATAATAAACTTTATTTTATATAGCATTTTAAATAAATAAGTAATTAGATTGCTCATAAACCAAATCACTTATTCTACATAAACAGCATAATTGCTCTCTGAAAATGCTTTTTCTTTTTATTTAGGCTCAGATTTCAACTATAGATCGTATTATTATAACCTTTCTTGGAAAAAATTATTTTATGTAAACCATGTTTGCTATTAATTAATTTAGGGCTAGAATATGTTCATTGTCTTCCAATGAAAGAAGGGTTCCTTTCGCCGTAGTAGAGTTGACATTAGAAGCTTGCCACTCCCAGACTGTTACACCAATGCATTAGCATGTTAAAGCGATTTCATTGAGGAGCCTAGCTTTCTTAACTAGTAAGTACTGTACTTACTGGGTTTTTGAAGGGAGGAGGTGTCTTTCGCTGGAAATCTCGCCCCCTTCTACTTTGAAAATACCTGTGAAACCGGTTTAATTCATCACAGCCAGCACTCCCGCAGAGAGGGGGGTTGTATTTGCAGTGCATCGGTAATACAATAGATGGGAAAGCCAGAGCTCACCGCTACGCTGCCACGTGTTATGCTCTTCGTTAATGTCTAAGCTGGAACACATCATTATATCTCATTTTGTATTTCTTAAAAAAAAATTCATTTGCCCAGCCTAACAGTATTCTTGTTATTGTTTTTACCTGTAAAGCGCTTTGAGGAGCCACCTTTAAAGCCGCCATATACAATAAAGTTCATTATTATACTACTATTGTTAATTTGCTGGACAGAGAGGTGAACATTATTACACAGAAGACAAAGATAGCGATTTACTTTGCATTGTGCATTGTGCTGCTGTAATACAGTTTTAAAATAATTAAAAGTCCAAAAAGTATCAGCTTTATTTATGGGTTTTAAATAAAGGCAATTTAAAAGCAATTTAAATCAATATAAATGTTTATATTGTAACGCATAGGTGACTATTCATTGTTATTAAAATGACTTAAATTCGATCATGTTGTGATATTTAGAAATATACATTTTTTTAGTGCGAGTGAAGTTTTATTTAATCTCTGAGCCATACTGATTCTTATGGAAGCCAGTTTCCGCCAGGGAGTAAAAAAAAACACACTATGGTATTCTCTCCGATGCAGTGCAGTTAAAAACATATCTCTGATGCTGTTCCTAAATGAATATCGTATGATCATCAGACGCTTTATGCTCCTTTTCTTTTTTTCAGTGGATTGAACAGGGAGAGGCATTTCATGATGTACTTTTCACTGATGAAACAACAGTGGCTCTGGAACAGTTTTCAACCGTGTCGTTTAATAAAAAGGGGAGATATTAACATATTACTGAAGCTAAAAGTTTAGCCTTTGTCACTAATGTAACCACCAAATAAAGACATATAGAAATCCCTACGTTACAGACTGTATATGGCTGGTGTTGGCAGTTCAAAGAAAAAATACACACCAGTATTCCACTTTCTCCCTAAACATTTTTCACGAGGAATGACAGCAGCCGAAAGCTTGGGAGAAATTAGAATCGTTTATTGTGATGTGGAGATTTGGCGTAACCCGCTTGGCTGAGGGCCAACCTCCCGGCCGTTGGATGGGGAGGATAGGACCCCCAAAAGAACCAAGCGGGACCCCCAGTCACCAGTGCAGAAAAACAAAAACAAAAGATTATTGGGCCAATTCAGCCGAGGAGAGAAAGTGCCTGCTTGAGGATATCAGGGTTAGTTTTAATGTATGCATGGTAAGCCTCGGAAGATCAACGGCCGAGTTGCTTGTTGAGATACTTGGGTATGCCTTGGCGAGCGGCGGAGGATGCGGCCCCTGATCTAAAGGAGTGCCCGGAGAATTGTTTAGGAGGGTATCATGATACAGCCCTTCTCATTTGCGAACAGAGGGGCAGTAAGCAAAGCTCCGGCAGAGGTGCGAAGATGTGCGTAATGGGATAGAGGCTTGTAAGGGCTTATAATTAATTAATAATTATAATAATAATTGCTTACACTTATATAGCGCTTTTTCTGGACACTCCACTCAAAGCGCTTTACAGGTAATGGGGACTCCCCTCCGCCACCACCAATGTGCAGCATCCACCTGGATGATGCGACGGCAGCCATAGTGCGCCAGAACGCTCACCACACATCAGCTATCAGTGGGGAGGAGAGCAGAGTAATGAAGCCAATTCACAGAGGGGGATTGTTAGGAGGCCATGATTGATAACAGCCGATGGGGAAATTTGGCCAGGATGCCGGGGTTACACCCCTACTCTTTTCGAGAAACACCCTGGGATTTTTAATGACCACAGAGAGTCAGGACCTCGGTTTTACGTCTCATCCGAAGGACGGCGCTTATGTAGGAACAGAGTTTGAAATAATACATGAGAGTGGCGGATCTGAGTTGGTTGGTTTTGCTTTTCTTGAGATAGAAGGTCAGTGTCTCGGAAGATAAGATGGAGATGTTGGATAAGCAGGGTTGAGGAGAAGGATCGAAGGATGTGGAATTAGCGGTCATTTCGGAGCACCTTAGGAAGATAAAGAAGGCTAACAAGAATAAAGATTCAAGAGGGCGGTTGACCCAGGGTGAGTGGTAACCTGACCTGACAACGTTGATGCAGGATTCAAGGATGTCTGAGGTAAGTGGTGCGCGTAGGTTCGGAAGTGGTTTTCGAGCCACTGAAAGCCTTTAAGGAGAGTGAGTAAGGGATGGACAGATCGTGCCGAAAAGGAGTGGATGCCGCACAGGTATACTTTGGTGGTGGATGCTCGTACCTTGAGTGAGTTTATACGATAGCGAACGAAGGATGATACGGTGAGAATGTCGAAAGAATGGAATTTTATGTTCGCGGAGAGGTGGAAGGATTGGAAGCCCTTCCAGGCAGTGCAGTAAGAATTGAGAGTTCAAGGGGCGATCCCTAAGAGGATAGTTTGCTGGGCCGGCTGGAGATAGCGATGGATAATTCAGAGGAACGCGAGTTCCGAATAGGGAGATACTGTGCACGGGTTCGGTCTTGCATCTGGTGCCAAGTTCCTGAAGCGAGAGAGAGAGTCAGCTATCTCATTAAGGTGGCCCGGAATGTGAGCAGCTACGCAGATGAGTTGATGTGTGAGAGAAATCCATTTAAGGCGGCAGAGGAATTTCATGATGGATTGGGATGAAGACCTTTCTTTGTTGATTATATGAACTACTGCATGGATGGCCGATGTTTCCAATTGTGGCCCCAAAGAGAAGCAGCAACGACAATTGGAAATATTTCTAACAAGGACGATGACTGGTTGGCGAGAGGGATTGGAGAGAAATCAGGAGGCCAAGGGGCCGCAAACCATTGGCCTTTGTAAAAGCCTCTGAAACCGACTGAGGGGGCTGCGTCTGTGAAAAGCTGAATATCTTCAGTGTCAGAGAGGAGGTCATCGTAGAAAAGAGATATGCCATTAGAGTTGCAGCAGCTGTGTCGAATGAGCGCGGCTGCCTTCATTCCTCCCGAACTTTCATTAAAAACTCCATTAAGCATCAGAGTCTTGCATGTGGTTATTTCGGAAACGTTTGTATGTGCTCCTTCTGACCATGTTACTGTTTACTGTGCCTGTGAGCACTTTTCCTGTCCGTGGGGGGTGTACCGTCTTTCATTAGAAGGTTAGTCTGTTCTACTCTGAGAATGTAGAGGGGGTGGAAAGTGCCCGTGGTCATTTAATTAGTATTAAAAGTCGCACTGATTCCCTTGCGAAGATACGGACATAGGAATATTCGTGCGTGGTCAAAAAAATGGCATAAAAATGACAAAGTGAAAGCTGTGAAAACATTCACAATGTACTTTATACACAAAGCAAGTGTTCTCACAACTCTAGGAGGTTTCGTGAAAATTCTACAGGCGTGCCAAACTCGTTTTTTTTTAATTCAAGGTGACTTTACCCCGGTTTTCATTTTCAGATTGTGAATCAAAAAGGCATTTAATTAAACACGCGATTGTGATTTTAATCAATTACTGTATTGATTGAAACACACATTCTGTACAGATACAGTACAGTCACATTCTCCTGTCGTCCAGTGGTGTAAAACGAATTAGCAGGTGATTGAGATAACAATGCATCGCCCACTGAGTGGAATGTTCTCATTTGTTCTAAATTGTAAAAAGAGGTGATAATTCTTAATAATTCCGTGTCGCATTAACTAACCTCTTCAGTTTATTCCGCCAGACAGTACATGAATATAATTATATCGTTATTAATTTGTTTAGATACGCAATTCCATATTATATTCCCTGTTAATCAAATTCTAAAAGTATGCATTTGTTAGGTAACAAGCGAATTCAAAGAAAAGGTTAAAATCACTTTTCACAAAGTATATAATCCTAATATAAGTCTAAATCCTAATATAAGTCTAAACAGTATCAGCTTTATTTACGGGTTGCAATTTTAAAAAAGTAAAAAAACGCACTCAAAATGCAATTTAGAGCTTTTTGGCAAGAGGAGACACCCAAATTAATAATGTAACATGCCACTGTTTGTGCATGAACAAGGTTATACTGCTATTTCCTTAGATACGCGATGCCTGTCTGACCTGGCTGTGCTCTCTCTCTCTCAATTCAATTCAAGGTGCTTTATTAGCATGACAGATGGGTACAATCAGTGTTGGGTATTTACTTGCTTTGAGATGCCACTTTAAGGTGATATATAAAATCAAGGCTTTAACTTGCTTTAACTCTGCAAGTCTGAGTTCTTGTGTCTGTCCTATCCGAACCTGAAAGTATTACAATATGTATCTTTATAGCAGGTGGTGTACAGCTTTTTAGTATAGATTACACTTTTCTAAAATGTATTTAAAAAATAAAAACGATTACAATCTAATCTTTCCACATTTAATCCCAAGATCCCAAGAAAAATAAATCTAAACGGGGAGAAAGCTATGCTGAAAGTTTATTAAGATACTTAGAAGACAAAGATATCAATTTATGTTGCATTTGTCTGATTGTGAATCCAAAAACACATATAAACCTGCATTTGCGATTTAAATCAAAACGCGATTTAAGTCAATATAAATGTTTATATTGTAAAGCCTAGGTGACTATTCATTGTTATTAAAATGACTTAAATTCGATCATGTTGTGATATTTAGAAATATAAATTTGTTTGGTGCGAGTGAGGTTTTATTTAATCTCTGACTCAGGGAAACGTTTCATTTTTCAAAGAAATGTTTGTTAAAAAAATTCATGGCTCCAGCGGGATTCGATCACAGACCATGTGACATGGGAGTCAGGAACCTAACCCACAGTCACATGCAGAATGCTAAAAAAAAAGCACTACAGAAACAGACAATGTACAGCGTGTACTATTCTTGTGTTGTGGTACATGAATATAATTATATCGTTATTAATTTCTTTAGATACGCGATTCCATATTATATTCCCTTTAAATCAAATTCTAAAAGTATGTTTGTTGACTCCGGTATCACGTTAGTTAAAGACTTCGATGCTTAAAATGTTTAGGGAGAAATGGAATACTGGTGTGTATTGTAACGCAACGGGGGCTCTGGCGGGCGCCCTAGCCGCATCTGGTCGGCCCCATCCCGACTGGAGGCTCGAACCCGGGACTTCCACGTCTCTCTGCAGCGACCTAGCCCCGTGAGCTAAAGAGAGATCTCTCCACAGCCCAGTAGCTGTGGTCCTGCTATCACAGGGAAGGGCGGTGACGTCACCCGCTCTGGTACGCCGGCTCTTACACACACTGCTTGTCGGCCGTAAGCGTTACACTCTCCCCCGCTTAAATCGCCGTCCCCGGCGAAGGGCTATCCCGCCCCGCTTCTGACACCAATGTAACGCAACGGGGGCTCAGGCGGGCGCCCTTGCCGCATCTGGTCGGCCCAAAGTATAGGTGGCTCGAACCCGGGACTTCCGCGTCTCTCTGCAGCGACCTAGCCCCGTGAGCTAAAGAGAGATCTCTCTACAGCCCAGTAGCTGTGGTCCTGCTATCACAGGGAAGGGCGGTGACGTCACCCGCTCTGGTACGCCGGCTCTTACACACACTGCTTGTCGGCCGTAAGCGTTACACTCTCCCCCGCTTAAATCGCCGTCCCCGGCGAAGGGCTATCCCACCCCGCTCTGACACCAATGTAACGCAACGGGGGCTCTGGCGGGCGCCCTAGCCGCATCTGGTCGGCCCCATCCCCACTGGAGGCTCGAACCCGGGACTTCCGCGTCTCTCTGCAGCAACCTAGCCCCGTGAGCTAAAGAGAGATCTCTCCACAGCCCAGTAGCTGTGGTCCTGCTATCACAGGGAAGGGTTGTGACGTCACCCGCTCTGGTACGCCGGCTCTTACACACACTGCTTGTCGGCCGTAAGCGTTACAGTATGTTTTCTTTAAAGTACCAAGACCAGCCATATACTGTATGTTTAAATTCCAAAATTAATATCGTTTATGGCCTTCACACGCGTTACAGTATGCTTCTATTCTTTTTATGCTCAGGTGAAGATTTTCCTTCAGTGGTAAAATTCCATATAAATATTCAATACTTAAACGGGCACAGTTAAGACATTAAGTATAAGTTAATATAATTAAATATAAATATAAGTCATTATAATTAATATTTGAAGGAATAGCTTTTGGTGCATGCAACTGTTTCTAAGATTAGCTATGGAATTATGTAGAAAGCGAGGATTATTTTACACTTTGTAGCACAATGGTGCCCCCTACTGGCACTGTTATCGTCAGGGTGTCAAACCAGTTTTCTATGATAGTCTTGATTTTTAATTAAATGTACTTCAAGGAGTGCACACATTCAGTAAATTAAGTAGGCACAACCATTCCATAGTGGATTTTATTTGTAATATTTTTTTTTCTTTTAAATACCTCCATATAAAACACAAAATGCATTTATTCAATCTTAACGTTGAAATTTAGCAATTCCCAAAAAACTTTTTTACTACACACATTGTAGATAATTACTTTACAAAGAATAACATCAAAGAAAAAAATGTGTTTAAGAATGCATTTAGGAGAATATACTAGAATATGAAAGCACAAAGATAGAGAATAGAGATAGCAGATAAAGATAAAGGAGTTTATCTGCCATGTACATGTAACGCTGCTCTGTAGAGGTGAAAAGGATCCGATGCAGATGCAGGAGTCGCAGGGAGGTAAGTAAGCGTACTGAGCAAATCCAGGAGCTGAGTCGTAGTCCGAAGGCGAAGGCAGGTCGAGATCCAGTAAAGGCACTGGTGGCGAACAATCCAAAACGTGAGACAGAATCGTGGTCGAAAAGAGGGCTACAGGGTCAAATCCAAAACAGGCAAAGATGGCAAACAATCCAAGGGGCAAGACGAGATCCGAAGTCTGAAGGCATAAGGTGTAGGCAGAATTCCAGGAAGGCAAAAGGGGGTAAGAACGCTAGGCAGAGCAACAAGTAGTGAACTCAATACAGAGCAACGGGAAGTAGGTTAGAATAGTATAAATAACCCGGCGTGCTGCACAGTAGAGCAATACAGGTGTGTTAACTTGTGCGGCGGCGCTTGTTAGTAGTAATCCGCTGCTGGTGCTGATTAGCTTACGTGTTGATCTCTGCTGGCTAGTGGTCGTGACAGTACCCCCCCCTTCACGGGCCCGAGACGGCCGATCAGGATAGTCCCTGTGAAAATCGTTGATTATTGTAGGGTCCAAAATATCCTTCTCTGGAACCCAAGATCTCTCCTCGGCGCCAAAACCCTCCCAGTCGACTAAATACTGAAGGGTACCGTGGTTCCATCTGGAGTCGATGATCTTGTGGACTGCATAAGCCGGGCGCCCCTGAATGCGATGAGGAGGTGGCGGGCAACGTTGGGGAGCCGCAAGGGGCGAGCGGTAAATGGGTTTCAGGAGGGAGACATGGAATGAGGGGTGGATTCTGAGGGTAGGGGGGAGAGCAAGGCGGAAGGTAACCGGGGTGATCTGGGAGAGAATCCGGAAGGGACCGATATATCTAGGCCCAAGCTTTTTGGAAGGCTGATGTAGAGGTAGGTTCCGTGTAGATAACCAAACAAACTGTCCTTTCCGAAATTGAGGGGCTGGTCTGCGGTGTCGGTTGGCGTATTTGGCGTGGCGCTGGATTGACTTAATAAGAGTTGTCCTCGCCATTCTCCAGGTCCTTCACAGTTTGGAAATATACTGTTGCACTGACGGCACTGCCGTGTCTGGAGGTGTGACAGGGATGAGAGTGGGCTGATAACCTAATGAACAAAGGAAGGGAGAGAGACCTGTGGAGGAGGAGGTAAGAGAATTGTGGGCATATTCTGCCCAGGGAAGTAGTGATGACCAATCATCCTGTGAGCTGGAGGTGAAGGCTCTCAAAAAGGTCAGGAGGCTTTGATTGGTCCTTTCCACCTGACCATTGGCCTCAGGATGATAACCAGAAGTCAAAGATACATGGGTCCCTAGAGTTTGACAGAAAGCCTTCCAAAAGGCAGAGATAAATTGAGGTCCCCTGTCCGAGACAACATCATCAGGCAAACCATGTATCCTGAAGACCTGTTGTACAAACAAAGATGCCATTTCCTGGGCTGTGGTCAATGCTGGGAGGGGGACAAAATGGGCTGCTTTGGAAAAACAATCGGAGACCACCATGATTACCGTATGACCCTGACTGTTAGGAAGGTCCGTAATGAAGTCAACAGCTATGTGGGACCAAGGGCGGTGTGGGATTGGAAGGGGGTGAAGGAGGCCAGCCTTCCTAGAGCGCGGAGTCTTGCTCCTGGCACAGACCGGGCTGCTGCATCAGATCGCATGGAAGGCCAACAAAAGTCCCTGGTGAGGAGGTCCAGAGTGCATCTGCATCCAGGGTGGCCGGCAAACCAGGAATCATGTCCCCACTGCAAAACAGCAGAACGTAAGTTGTTCGGGACAAAAAGCTTATCCGGGGGGCAGCACAGAGGAACTGTAGTTCCGTTGAGGGCACGCCTGACCTGATTTTCAATGGAGCAATGAATCGCTGCCACAATTCTGTTGGGAGAGATGATTGGTTCAGGTGTGTAGTCCAGGTCTGGGGGGTCATGGAGCCGAGAGAGTGCATCAGCCCTCCCATTCTTGGAGCCAGGAGTGTAAGTGATAACAAAATTGAAACGAGAGAAGAAAAGTGACCAATGGGCCTGACGCGAGTTGAGGTGCCTGGCAGATTGAATATAGGACAGGTTCTTATGGTCTGTGATAATGACAAAAGGGTGATGAGCCCCCTCCAGCCAGTGTCTCCATTCCTCGAGGGCCAGCTTGATAGCTACGAGTTCACGATTGCCCACATCATAGTTAACCTCGGCAGGAGAGAGCTTCTTGTAAAAGAAGGCACATGGATGAGGAAGGCGATCCTCTTCGAGGCGCTGGGAGAGGACTGCACCAACCCCATGGGCAGAGGCGTCAACTTCAACAATGAAAGGCCGGGAGAGATCCGGATGCTGTAGGAGAGGAGCGGAGCTGAAGAGACGTTTCAAGCGCAGGAATGCCTGGTTAGCCTCCGGATTCCATTTACCCCGACTAGGTCGGTTGCGGGTCAGAACCGAGATGGGTGCCACAATGGAGCTAAAGTTCTGGATGAATTGCTTGTAGAAGTTGGCAAAACCTAGAAAGCGTTGGATTTGCTTCAAATTGCGAGGCACAGGCCAATCATTGATAGCCGCGACCTTGGCTGAGTCCATCTCGACTCCAAGAGGAGAAATAATGTAGCCCAGAAAGTGAATCTTAGAAGCATGAAAAATGCATTTCTCAAGCTTGGCATAGAGCTGGTTGTCGTTGAGTCTGGACAAGACCTCCTGGACGTGATGGACATGTTCCTGAGGGTCGGCGGAAAAAATGAGGATGTCGTCCAAGTATACCAAAACAAATTTTCCAATAATATCCCTAAAGATGTCATTTATGAAGGATTGGAAGACTGCCGGGGCATTAGCGAGTCCAAAAGGCATCACCTGATATTCATAGTGGTTGTGCGTGGTCATAAAGGCCGTCTTCCACTCATCCCCTTCACGGATCCTGATTAAATTATAAGCCCCCCGTAGATCTAGTTTTGAGAAGATGGACGCTCCACGTAGGGACTCCAGAGCGGCTGGGATTAAAGGCAAGGGGTAGGGATGTTTGACTGTAATGGAGTTCAGGCATCTGTAGTCAATACACGGCCTCAAGGAGCCGTCCTTCTTCCCTATGAAGAAAAACCCAGCACAGGCTGGGGATGAGGAGGGACGAATAAAACCAGAATTCAGGGCCTCCTTGATATAATCCTGCAGGGCTTCATTTTCTGTCTGAGTGAGAGGGTAGATCCGTCCTTTGGGTGGGAGTGTTCCTGGAAGCAAATCTATTGCACATTTGTAGGTGCGGTGAGGGGGGAGTGATAGAGCTTTCTGTTTGTCAAAGGCTTGCTTCAGATGTGCATATTGGGGGGGGGGGGGGATAATAGAGTGCTCTTCCAAGGGGTTTACTGCAGCAGCAACCTTGAGTGGAGGACGACAACAGTTGTCACGACAGGCATGGCTCCAGGCAATGATCTCATTCTTGGCCCAGGAGATGTGGGGATCATGGTTCTTGAGCCAGGGAAGGCCCAGGATCACAGGGTAAGCAGGGGAGTCCAGGAGAAGGAGTGAAATGTCCTCCGCATGAGTGGCACCAACAGTAAGGGATAGGGGAATGGTCTGCCAGGAAATGCGTCCAGGAGCGATCGGTGACCCATCCAACGTTTGAATGCAGTTAGGGGGTGAAAGCGGAGCAAGAGGAATATCCCACTTCTTAGCAAAAGAGGCATCCATAAAATTCCCAGCTGCCCCTGAATCCACCAAAACCGAAAGGGGAAGGTGCGTGTCCATCCAAGAAATCTCAGCTGGGAATAAAGGCCCTGAAGAGGATTGTGAAAAAACAGCACTACTGATGCTAACAGTAGGCAGTGGGGGAGCTCGAGGTGGATGTGGGGGTCTCGAAGGACAAGTAGCGAGCAGGTGACCCGATGCAGAGCAGTACAGACACAGCCCCTCCTGACGGCGCCTTTCCTTTTCCTCCAAGGACAGGGGTGCATGTGGCAGGGTGGGCGCCAAGAGGGGAGGACCCATGGGGCGCACAGGTCTGCTTCCTGGGTGTCTCTCCGCTCTCCGCAGCCGAATGCGAGTGTCCAATTCAACTACCGCAGCGATAGCCGCCTCTAGAGACCAGGTGGGTAAAGGCATGAGCACCAGGTGGTCCTTTAGATCCTCCGAGAGACCCTTAGAGAAGAAGCAAACCAAAGCTTCAGGGTTCCAGGCAGACTCCGTGGCAAGGGCTTGGAATTCAGCCACATAATCTTGCAGTGGTTTATCAGAGAAGAAAGCCGAAGGCAAGTCAATTCCGGGTTGCTTTGAGAAAAACGCGCCTGGAGACGGTCAGCAAAAAGCTGAAAGTCAGAGAACAGCTGATCTCCTCTAGCAAGCAATACTGCAGCCCAATCCAGTGCTTTGCCTGTGAGCAAGGAAAATGCGAATCCGATCTGCTCTCGAGAAGTAGAAAAATGCTCAGGCTGAAGCTAAAAAGCCAGGGTGCACTGGGCAATAAAGCCCCTGCAGCATGCAGGATTGCCATCATACTTCTCCGGGAGGACAAATGGTAAGGTTGAGGGAGTGGTGGGCGGGGCCACGGGGGTTGGAGCAGGTGTTTGTAAAAAAGGCGTTACAGGAATCAGTGCGGGAGCCGGCAAAACAGGGGAAGAAAAAAGCCAGGCGACGTGGTTAGTGAGCAGTTGGAGAGAAGATTGAAGCTGGGCAATGGTTTGGAAATGCTGCAGGAGAAGGGAACGAAGGGTCTGTGCGTCTGCGGGATCCATAATCTGGCTCGGTATTCTGTAACGCTGCTCTGTAGAGGTGAAAAGGATCTGATGCAGATGCAGGAGTCGCAGGGAGGTAAGTAAGCATACTGAGCAAATCCAGGAGCTGAGTCGTAGTCCGAAGGCGAAGGTAGGTCGAGATCCGGTAAAGGCACTGGTGGCGAACAATCCAAAACGTGAGACAGAATCGTGGTCGAAAAGAGGGCTACAGGGTCAAATCCAAAACAGGCAAAGATAGCAAACAATCCAAGGGGCGAGACGAGATCCGAAGTCTGAAGGCAAAAGGTTTAGGCAGAATTCCAGGAAGGCAAAAGGGGGTAAGAACGCTAGGCAGAGCAACAAGTAGTGAACTCAATACCGAGCAACGGGAATCAGGTAAGAATGGTATCAATAACCCGGCGTGCCGCACGGTAGAGCAATACAGGTGTGTTAACTCGTGCGGCAGCGCTTATTAGTAGTAATCCGCTGCTGGTGCTGATTAGCTCGCTTACGTGTTGATCTCTGCTGGCTGGTGGTCGTGACAGTATATGTACATTGGGATTCTTATTTGCACCGTTCTCTTAGGACATACATAGTACAACAGACAACACCACACAATATAGACAGTACATTACAAAATAGTAATAAATAGTTCAACTAGGTTGCTGCGTCAGCATGCTTAAGCTGCAAAGGGACAAGTAAAGGTCTATTCCATGCTGAAAACAGAAGAAAAGAAACACGATGAGTCGGCTGTGGAGCCTTCTTCAGTTGTGAGAGAGAGAGGAAAATCAGCAGCTGATTAAGCACGAGAAAACAAAAGCTGGGAGTAGAGACGAGGCAGGATTAGGAGATAAGCAGAGTAGACACAGGGTGGTGTGAAGTCAAGAGAGGTGAAGAGAGGTAAGAAGTCAAAACCTGAAAATGAACAGAGAGGAAATGAGTCTATCGTTGATAGAAGGGGAGAGGTGTGATCCTAGTTTCAGGATAATTTGGGTTTAAGAATTTTTTCCGTAAAAGAAGTCCTCTTTCAGAATGCAGATGAAGAGATCAGTATGATCAGATGTGAAATGAGATACTATGGGCTTGGAGAGATCATTGATCCTTACAGCTCTGACATGTTCCCTGAAGCAGTCCCCCAGTCTTCCTCCTGTTTCCCCAATGTAGATAGCTGGGCATTTTCTGCAAGAGATGCAGTAAATAAGGTTGCTGGAGGTACTAGATGTCAACTAAGTGATCCAGAATTGTCCAGAGGGGCCTTGAATGTTCATGGTATTGGATATATGATCCAACAGGTGATGCAGTGAGTTCTGTTGCATAGGAAAGTGCATGGTGTGGATGATTGCTGAGGATGGTCAAGGGAGCTGGGAACAAGAAGGTTACACAGATTAGGTGGTCAGTGATATGAGATGGCGATCAGAAAAGTGTACCAGTGAAGGGATCATCCTGTAAGATGGGGAAGTTGTCATTAATGGTTCTGGGCATAGAAAGTGTTAGGGTGGTAGGGTAGTACCAATGGAATGGAGCTGTGAGGCCGGGAGCCTCCCCATAATACATTTCTTTAGGCTCCACAGAAAGTGGAGGTGCTAAAGGCTGTTGTAACTTTTTCAGACTGGCTGTGGTGTTGTGAAACCAAGCCAGGTCAGCAGAGATCTTCAGAATGAGGAATCTGAAGCAGTTGACAGTTTCCTTGATGCTGATTGGGGCATGACTCCCTCTGGGTCTTCTGAAGTCCACAACGAATTATTTTGCCTTGTTAACATTCAGGGCCAGATTGTTGTCAAGTCACTAGTTTGTAAGATGCTTCACCTCACTCCTGCATGTAGACTCATCGTTGTTGATCAGCCTGAAAATTGTTTTGTCATCAGTGAACTTACTAATGTGGTTGCTGCTAAAAATGTCAACACAGGTATGGGTGAACAAGGAGTACAGCTTAGGGCTAAGACAGCAACCTTGGGGTGCTCCAGTATTTAGGATCACTGTAGATGAGATATTGTTGTTAAAGTTTACCACCTGAGATCTGCCCATCAGGAAATCCAGTATGCAGGTGCAGATAGAGTTGCATTAGCCCAGATTCTTGAGTTTTGGGAACAACTTGGAGGGAAGAGTTGTGTAAAAGGCCAAGCTCCAATCTATAAACAGCATCCTGACATAGGTGCCCTGCCTGTCTAAATGCTCTAGTGCTTCAGTTTCCTCCCACAGTCTAAAAGATATATTAGTAAGTTAATTGGCTTCTGGGAAAAATTGGCCATGGTGTGTGTGTATGCATCTCTCTTTGTGCCCAGTGATAAACTGGCGTCTTGTCTAGGATGTTTCCTGCCTTGTACCCATAGCTGGCTGAGATAGGCACCCCCTCCCCTGCAACACTGAATTGGAAGAAGCAGTTAGATGGATGGGAAGAGGGGAGGGTTCACTGTTAGAGAAGGCAAACACTAACAAAGATTTGCAGTTGCACCAATTACACAGAGGAAGACTCCATGAATTGGCAAGTTTTGATGAAAGTGACAATGAGGTTTCAGATAATGCTGCCCAGAAGCCTCGGCCTACATCTAATGTAAGTCTGAAGTGGCAGACAATCTCGTCAACCACTTGTCTGAGGTGGAAGACTTTATGGAGTTGACACCTGAAGAAGGCTCCACGGCCGAAACGTTGTGTTCTCTTTCTTCTTTTTTTCAGCATGGAATAAACCTATTACTTGTTCCTTTGACTTTATGGAGTGCTGTTTTCAGTTCAAGAGAAAGATTTAACATGCCTTATTGTCTACCTCTGAGATGTACTTATATCTTCAAAACAATGCCTAGGAGCCAAATAACCATATCACCCTGCAACTCACAACTGACAACCCCTGATGCTCAGCGGTTGTGAGCCTGGTCAGTACCTGAATGGGAGACCTCCTGGGAAAAACTAAGGTTGCTGGGATGTTAGTGGGATCAGCAAGGCGTGCTCTCCCTGAGGTTTTTGTGGGGCCTTATGCCCCAGTATAGTGATGGGGAAACAATACTGTAAAAAGACGCCATTGTTTGGGTGAAATGTAAAACTGAGGTCCTGACTCTCTGTGGTCATTAAAATCCCCGGGTGTTTCTCGAAAAGAGTAGGGAAGTTACCCCTGTGTCCTGGCCAAATTTACCTCTGGCATTTACCAATTATGTCCTCCTAATAATCCCCATCTATGAATTGGATTAATCACTCTGTTGTCCTCCCTACTGACAGCTGATGTGTGCCGCACTATGGCTGCTGTCGCATCATCTGGTGTGTGTGCCGCACATTGGTGGTGGTGGAGGGGAGTGCCCATTACCTGTAAAGCATGTTGAGTGGAGTGTCCAGAAAAGCGCTCTGTAAGTATAAGGAATTATTATTATTATTATTATTATTATTATTATTATTATTATTATTATTATTGTTAAATATTATAACTTTATTTAAAAAGCCTGCTTCTGAGTCTGCCTTTTCATCTGGATCCACATAATCCAAATAACCCTAAACTAGGGCCATCAACACAAGACTCGGATTGTCTTATCATTATCACAGGTAATGTGTTTTATATTATTTTTTAACCTGCTTATCCAGGACAAACACAGGGGCCAATCTTACCAGGAGCTATTTAACCTTCTAGTACTGTATGCCTTTCACCGTGGGATGAAACCAGGGCACTTAGAGGAAAACACTAGAAGAACAATCTAATCATATAATTTACTTCATGCATATAACATCCCAGGAAGTGAATCCAGAGACAAGGCCCTGTAAGGCAGAAATGCTAACGACTGCACCACCTTGGTGCCCGTTTTAAATTTAATTTATTTTGTTATTTTGATTTATCATTTTATATGGGCCCTTCTGAACAGGGCATTAGCAGTGCATTAGTAGTACAACACACAACCTGCCTTCTGCTAAAGGCTTTTCACTTTGTTTTGAACACAGGTTCCTATTTATTGAAAACTGTTCTGGACTTTTCATACAAAGCGATGGAAATTCACAGTTTAAAAAGGCTACTCTACACTGAAATCATTTTAAAAGCTTTCTATTTCAGTTTTTTATCCCTCACTTTTACTTTGAATATATTTTTAAATTACAGATGTGCTTGCTAAGATATTCATGCTACAAGGAGGTGTCACTTCTGTGTTTAGAGGTTCCAGAAGGTGGACAGCCTAAAACTGACATGCTGCTGTACTGTATATTCACAGCACAGGACTCAACCCTTCATCATGATCCTGAACTAGCTAACAGTGTGACAGTGTGACACAGCACACACAGGACCATATACAGTTACATCCCTCAAAGATTCACTCAGGAATCTGTCACTCTTTGATTTATTCACTTTGTCAGGCCTGACAGGACACTTTCCCGCTGAATCTCAGTACCAGTCTAAGTGTGGACTGAGGGACTGGATTCCAGATTCAAATGGTCATTTACCACCATCCAAACCACCTAAGCCACCTCATCAGAAGACAAGTCCCTTGTTGCGGGGGAATTTAAATATTTTGAGATTACTGGGGTGTGTCATTTTTTGTAAAACTCTCATTATTCTCACACAAAAAGACTTATTACATAAACAAAGGTAACTAATTTTAGTGAAGAATAAGTGATATTGATCATACTGCATTGAAGCAGTTGGTTAGGAAAATTCTGAACTGCCATCACCTGAACTGTCTGATAACCATGTTTTTGGTTGCAATTACATCAAAATCTTATGGAGTTGCTTCTCTTGTATTTTCATCCTAAGCATTAAGGTTCAAATATTTGCCTGATGCTTTGACACATTGCTTTTTCTTTGGATCCTCTCTCCGACTCTACAGCCTGTATAGCTCTCTTACACATATTTTGTGGATTATCTATCTTCCTTTCTAGATTAAATACTTACATGTACAACATATACAACACATACTTTTTACAAATTATGAATTGACTGGAAAAACAATATTTCATTATCTGTCATCAATCTAAAACTATGTGTGTATGTTATAAATATAATATTTCTTAGATTACATTCATGCTTTATTATTACAATTGCATAATATGTGTGTATAATGGATTATGTTGCTTTACCTTGATTACCAAAATGCATCAAAATTGGGCCTGTCTGAGGTCAGTCCCTTAAAACATGCTCATCTGTTCCCTCATAATACAGAAGTATTATGGAAAAAATGCTTGAATGCAATTGGCCTTTCTTGTAGAGCTGTAGATTGTTGAAGATTTCAGAACCTAATACTAAGATATGTACCCACTCCAAAGTGCTATCATAAGTTTACTTTATCATGACATATAATAGTAATAGAAAGGGCACCAAAATATTAGGAACACCAGTGTCAAAGCACTGCAGTGTGTGTGGGTACTGTAGTGTTTCTTGATTTCATCAGTTGCAGTATTGGAGTGACAATGATAATGTCCAAAGGGAAACTGCTATTCAGTCAAGATGTGCTGTGTTGTGTGCTAGCGATTCTGCTGTAGTGTTATGTTAAATAAATAGTAAAGTGCACGATACGCATCATACTGTACCTGTTCTGTACATAACAGCGAATTCTTTATCTGATCTCTCATTAACACAACCTTTTTTTGTAACTAATGTTGATAACTGAGAAACGTCTAAGTTAATTTGCTTATATAAATATTGATTTTATTCAGTAACCAGTAACCAGCACTATATGTAAATATTTAAGTACTAGGATTACATCAAAAGTTTTGTCATAAACACTGACATTAGTCATAGCGACAGAATCCAGCAGTCTTTGATTTTAGTTTGTTGTTCTTTATGACTTTCTGGATGATTTTACAGTGACAGACAACATTTGATGGATTTCATTTCATGCATCATTTCATCACATCATTTGTGGAGAATTTTTTTTCTAACTGCGTTCAGACTTATGAGCACCAATTATGATATTTTTTTATATCTCTTTTGATTATGGCATAACATGCATCTAAAACAAATGATACCCTGATAGATAGTGTGGCTCCTACAAGAACTTGTTTAATTTGTTCTTCTTATTGTTACGGAATATTAATGAGGACCCTATGCAGAATAATCAGGACGGACTTCAGAGGCATAGTCGATTAAACAGTCCGAGATCCGAAAGCCGAAGTGATACAAGCCGGTGTGAAAGTACAAAATCAGAAGCGGAGCCGTAAGCCGTGAGGAAGCCAAGAACAGATAGTCTAAGCCAGAACAATAGTCAAAGTACCAAAACAAGACCAGGAGACGTAGTTGGAGAACGAACCAGGGTCAGGAAGCCAAAAACCAAGATGTAATAAATCGCCAGGAAAACCTAATACTGTAATACTGAGCACAGGTGAGAGTGTGAAGCAGCATTAAATAGGCTGGGGTAAAAGGATAATTGGAAGCCATGCTGGAATGTGTAGCGGCGAGGCTTATTAATAAGAAAGAATTAAGTGTTTTGAGCTTTCCCAAATGGTTCCATCTCTGTTCATCTCTGTGGTGCAGCCACAGAGAAACTATTCATGCAGGCTGATTTAAGGTTTCCTTTGATAAGGGACAGCTCCCAAAGGGGGATGCACTTAGCTAAGCCTGGCTATCATGATCAATGGTCATCCATTGGTGCCTATCTGTCTAGGGAGTGCTAGTTGGACATCTGGACTGCATTCCTAAGTGTCAGGAGTAAGTGACTCATATCTCACCTTGATCAACCAATCAGGGACTGGTAGGGCCGAGTAACCCACGTGGGACTCTGATGCCCATGGAACTTTCAGCCAATGAATGAGCTGAAGTTCCTCCAGGTAAAAACAGGCATTACAGAGAGCCTGAGAGATTCAGTGGACTTCTGTGGACTATTCTAAAGGGAATTCAAAGGAGAATTCCAGGGCAGGACGGCCCAGGAGCAGAAGGCTCCCAAGGGCAGGACATTCTCGCAGCACGCCTCCTGACCATCCTGAGACTCAGCCCGGATAACCACGGAATGGCCAGTGTGTCCGAGTGCCAGAACTTTCCTTTGTTCTAAGAGTCTAGAGCGGAGGTTGCCAGAGAGTAACCAGAGGATCCACCCGAGGTTAGCACCAGCAGCAGGCCTCGTGAACAGGTCGGAACTGTGGACAGCTGAATCACTATTCAGAACTAGCTCTTCATCAGGAACGAACCGGTCCTCTTCCTGACTTGCTGGGACTCACAGTCATCTTTTCTCCTGTGCGCAAACTTTGCTAGTTAAAGCCAACACTAACTAGCCGGTCAGTGAGCATCTGCAGCGCACCATCGCAAACCGCACAGCACAGCCTGGCACCTAGCCAGAGAGCGCGGATTGGACAGCAACAGCCTGAAACTGTTTCTTTGTGCCCGCAGGAGATCTGAATCCCCAGAGATTGGATGAGTATTCAACTTCACTGCATTACAGCTCGAGAATTCAATTGTTATCCCAACCAGTTGATATCAATTTAATTCCTAAGAGTTATGTACTTGTTTTGAGTATCTAATGTAGAAGTTATAACCAAGTTCATTTATGAAACGGTCTTAATGAATGATATACTGAACGTATGTCCTCTTGATACTATATATAAGTATATGTAACACTTTGTAACTGACTGAATATATACCTTTTATATTGTGATAACCCTCAGGATAAGATCTGTTAGGTTTATATGCATATTTTATGTATTAATAAATGTATCCTCATGTACTAGTACCCGTGTGTGTGTGCGTTGTTTGAGTTATATCGCATGGTTGGATTCTAAAGCCATCAAAAGAATCAATTTTGTGATTTACTGCTACAATTGATAATTGTCCCAGTAAATGCCCAAACCCTACAGAACTGGTGCCTTCAGAGAGCACACTACAAATGTGAGGTGGAATGACGAGTCCTCCGGGGGCGTGGTGTAACTTCTGATATACTGTACAATCTTTTGACTGTCCTCTATGAAGATATGAAGGCAGCAGGAAGATGGAGCTGCCTGTTAAACTACAGGCATATACAGTATATAACACCAGCATGGCCAGATTTCCTTCTATTCCACTTTTAATAAAATAAGTTACAAAATTCATTCACTTCTCTTCTCCACTATAAATACAATACTGAGTCCAGCTAATAAGTTTCACTTTTCCTTCCTATACTTAACACTGGAATACACTCAGACAATATTTTTTCGACGAAGTACATTCAGGATCCCAACCATCCCAAGCACAAACTGTACTCCCCTTTATGCTCTGGCAAGAGGTTCTGCACTAATAAAACACGGACCACTAGGCTTAAGAACACCATCTACTGTATTGCAGCATGCATCCTCAACAGCTAACTGCACTGCCACAGACTAAATGCACATCTGTACTAGACTCTTTTTGCATAGTGTACCATGTTTTGTTTCACTACTACATATTTATTGTTCTGCACAACATATTTATTTTTCTGTTATTATTTATTATGCTTGTAATGCACTGTCTAGATTGTGTGGTGTACTGTGATGTCTGCTGTAATGTGTACTGTATGTCCTGAAAGATCAGTGCGAATAAGAAGTCAATTGTACATGTACAAACAATTTGTAACACTCCTCTCTACTGTACTCTACATACAGTGGTGAGGAAAAGTAATTTTCGCATATTTTACCTATTTGAAAACTATAATGCTATCAGATCTTAATCTAATTCCTCATAATAGATAAAGTTAACCCGATTAAATAAATGATGCAAAACATGATACTCTTTCAACATGTATTTATGGTCAAATTAAGTAACATTCAATATCTAAGTGTGACAAAGTACAGTATAAAATACTAAAACCCTATTGGATTTTTACTTAAAGACTGATTTTTATTCAAGAAGGCTATCATGGCAAAACAATGAAATTTCAATATTTATCTTTGACTGTGATACTGAAATATGGATTCATGCCTTTTGTTACGTACCAGTGTGTGTTCTGTGTGTGTTTTTTCTGTTACCGTATGTCCACACTGTTGACCCTTGATTGTTCTCCCTTCCCCATTGGCCCACCATTACACCACACTTTCAGTGTGACGTCATCATCAATTAGCTCTCAGCCAATCAGAACACATCTTATTCAGTATATAACCTGGAGGTATTCAGCAAGGAGAGGCCTTTTGTTTGACTTTGGTCCCGTTTGGTTTTGGTTATTGCTTCGGCGTCGTTTCTGGTTATTGCTTCGGCTTCGTTTGTTGGTTTGTTTTGTTTTGTTTTGTTTTGTTTTGTTTTGTTTTGTGTGTGTGTGTGTGTGTGTGTGTGTGTGTGTGTGTGTGTGTGTGTGTGTGTGTGTGTGTGTGTGTGTGTGTGTGTGTGTGTGTGTGTGTGTGTGTGTGTGTGTATTTTTGTATAGCTTCGGTTTTGTTGTTTTGTTGGATTTACGTTAGTTTCTTTGTACTTTCGTTTGTTTGTGTGTTCATCCTTGTTTTGTCATTACCTTGCCCCAGTGTTACATGTTCAACTTTTGTGTTCTTTTTGTATCCTGCTCCTATTTATTACTCTTGTTTTCCCTTATTTGTCTTCCTGGTTCACTTGTGTTTTTGTGTGAACTTTTGTATATAAGGTTAGTTTAGGTTGTTGGGTACACTTACACACTTAGTTGATTTTGTATTAGTACACTAGTTTAGTACGGGTGAGTGCCGTTTGTTTTGTATGGTTTTGGGTAGTCAGTGCAGGTTAGCTAGGGTGTTGAAGACGCCGAAGACCGTGTGTTTCGGGGTTTCTTTTGTAGTCAGATTAGCTTTCCCTCACTGTCCTAGCCAGCTCCATTTTGTTTATTTTCTTTCCTTTGGCACCACTCTAGTTCCTTACCCTTGTTATCATACTTCCTAGTCCCTCACCAAAACCCCCCCTGCTTCCAAAAGAATTATCCTAAATGTTACACCCCTTTTCCCCTAGACACTTGGGGTCGTAACACTTTATTTAAACTAGATTACAGTACCCTATGCTTCTGGCAAAATTGAATCTGGTGTGAGTGTATGCATGTCTGCATTTCTGTCTACGTGTGTCATGCGATGCACTGGTGACCCATTCAGGGTGTACAGTACCCTGCCTTGTGCCCATTGCTTGCCTGAATAGGCTTTGGCTTTCCTACATTTACTCTACAGAACATCTCTCTTTAGTAACTCTACATTGGATGAAACAGTTAGAAAATGGATGGTTATATTGAATACATTAATGCTTAATGTACTGGAACTTCTTCTAAGGTAAACTAAAAATTTCTTCATTAAAATATTATCTCTATCTTCTATAAGTTGCACTGGCTCCCTTTGAAATTCAGAGTGAACTTTAAGGTTCTTCTGCTTATGCATGAGGGACTAAACATTTTAGCTCCCGATTATGTAAGAAATTTATTGTATGACTACAGTCTTAATCTCAAATCTTATGATTTTGGCTTTATTTCTTTGATCAGTAGAGGGTCTACTCTATGGGTCATAAAAACCTGTCATACACAGTGCCACGTTTTTGGAATTTATTACCCATATTCATTAGAGACTGACTCTATGACTGAAAACGTATGTTAATGCTAATGCTTAATGTTAATGTTAGGTACCATGCTAGATTAAGTTATTCATTCAATTAGAATTCATAAATATTGATAAAACTTTAACTTCAACTTAATTACATGTAGCATAGTGAATGTATTAAGTGCTTATATGTCACTTTTATAGAAAGTATATCAAATATTTTCTTAAGAAAATTATGTTTCATTGGTACATCTCTGATGATGTTTATTTTGTGTATGTACCCTGTCAACAGGACCTATCCTCCTCGATCTGGATATAAGAGCTGAGTAGCAGACTCTGGGCACCAAACATCAGTACAGAGAGAAAGACGACTAAGTCACTACCTACAGGTAAGTGAGACATCCTCACTTGTTTGATTGGTCTCAATCTGTCTGTTCTCCATTTGACTGTGTGGAACTCCATCTCTATCAACAAGTAGTTTGGATTAGTGAAGAGTAGATTATCTTTCTGCAAGTAGACGTCTGAAGAATGTAGCATTGATCCATCCTTCTTTATAGCTGTAGGTGAAGGGATTGGTACACTCTAAATAACGAGTGAATGAAAATTCAACAAATCCATCTTCATTAACCAATAGTTAGGAAAAACAGTTCTCTGACCATTTGATAAATGTAATCAGCGTTTCTTATGTGTCTGTTCTCTGTGCAGAAGAGTCACCATGATCCGTCTTCCTACAACAGTACTGCTCTGCATTGTCTTCACACTCAGTTTGAATTCAGGTAGGAGGACCAGTACTGCCTTAACACATTAAAGCAGTAGGAAATGTCAAATTAAACAGTACATTTGACTCAACTCAAGATGATTTAACTCAATACAAATCTGCTGAATATTTATCCCAAATCATATATATGAACTCAATCACAGAAGCTTTTGCAAAAATTCCTACACTTACCTTCTGTATAAATATGATTTCATGTACAAAAGGTAAGATTTTAAGTGTAATCACTGGTACAATCATGAGTTATTAGTTTAACTTTATGTTTAGAACATTATTAACAAGTTATTAATAACTGGGTTGGAAATGGCCTGTCCTAATGAATATTTATGTTATTATAAATGGAAATAGGTTTGGTCTCACATATACATATTTTATTAATGTATATCTGATTACTAATAACTCATTTGTGATGCATTGAAAATACAACATTGTTACCCCCCAAAAGTAATGCATTGAATCCATTACTTTTCTTTTATATGCTTTTTAAAATAAAACTGCAGGTCACTCAAAAATTACATAAAAGCACTGGAAAACATTAGGCTTGCAAAGAATGATAAATTAATTAAATGTGTAAAGTTACGGACAAAATCTGAAGTTAGGCACTGCCGAATCTTCAAAAATGTTGAATGCAATTCTGACACTAGATTGAGTTCTTTATAATAATTTTAATTTATTTTTTTATTTTAACCAAGTAATTTTAAACATCAAACATTGTAAATGTGCAGTCATACTAAGTGTGACTTCACATGGTGTCTTTAATCTTCCATGAGGAATTTGTTGGTGGAGAAATTAATAAGTGGTAGCATAAAATAAATACTGTAGATATTAGACAGACTATCCCATAGATAAGACATGAAACACACAAAGTAACATTTACAATTGGAGGGGTTTTTGCTAGTACATAATGGTTTATCCAACTTTTTCCCCAGGATCCTTAATTGACCACCTTAATTTACCTAGAAGTGTATATAAAACTTTATAAGTGTAAATAGGACTTTATTTACTAGAGCAGGTGATACAGCTTGTATAAAATAAATAGTTCTCAATAAGTGAGAGAGTCTGTAAAAATAATACTAAAAAGAAGACTACTTTCCAGTAATAAACAAAATAAACATTCAAATTTAGAAATTCTTCCTGGCAGATTTAAAAAGGATAATGGAATAGTTCAGATGGGTAGCTGCGTCAGCATGTTGTTAAGAGTTCGGTAATAGGGACCGAACTAGTGAGTGAATCCACTTGCAGGAGCGAACAAAGACAAGTCGTAAACTGAAAGTAAACCGTAATCGTAGGAACGAGCCGAGAGTCCAGGGGGAGCAAGATATCCGAAAGGGAACGTGTACCGAAGCCGAAGTGTGATCCGAAGTCGTAGTCCGTAGAGCAATCCGAGAATCCAGAGGTAGCCAGTTATCCAAGACAGAGTGAAAGTACCAATCCAAGCCGAGATCCGAAAAGCCGAAGTCCAAAGGGAAAAACCGTAAGCCGAAATCCAAGACAAACACAGAGTAGAAGAAGCGCAACCAGGAAGCTCGATAGGGAAACCAATACTGAGCAACGAGGTAGGGAAGGACAGGTGTTTAAGTAGGATGAGACGGGGGTGTGGTGGTGAATGGGAAAACTGATAGGTGAACTGATGGATAGGGGCTACACCTACTTCTGCCTCCTCCGTTGCCGAGAGGCAGGGATCGTAACATTACCCCCCCCTCTACGGGCGGCTCCTGACGCCCTAACGGGACGATCCGGGAAGTTAAGGTGGAAGTCTTTGATGAGATTGGGGTCCAGAATATCCTTCTCCGAAACCCAAGAGCGCTCCTCCGGACCATAGCCTTCCCAATCGACGAGATATTGTAGGGCTCCACGAGACCATCGGGAATCCAGGATTTTATTGACCGTGTAAGCAGGGAGTCCATCAATCACTCGAGGCGGTGGGGGTTTTTGTTGTGGTTTAGACAGGGTGGATCTGTGAAAGGGTTTAAGGAGGGAAACATGGAAGGTAGGATGGATCCGAAGGGTAGGAGGCAAGGCCAGTCTGTAAGTTACAGGGGTAATCTGGGCGAGGACACGAAAAGGACCAATGTACCTGGGAGCAAGCTTGCCAGAAGGTTGCTTAAGAGGAAGGTTACGAGTGGATAACCAAACAAACTGACCGCGTCGAAGTCTGGGTGGTATCCGGCGGCGCCGATCAGTTACCTTTTTCTGCTGAGCTGAGCTGCGAAGAAGGGTGGCTTTGGCCTTCCTCCAGAAGGTCTTCAGGTTAGAGATATAGTCCTGAACCGAAGGGACCTCTGTGTTGGGGTGGGAGTCAGGGATCAGAGGAGGCTGATAACCTAAGGCACACTTAAATGGAGACATGCCAGTAGAAGTAGTATACAATGAGTTGTGTGCATACTCAGCCCATGGGAGCAAGGACACCCAATTATCATGGGTAGAGGAGATATAAGTCCGTAAATAGGTCAGCAGTTCCTGATTTATGCGTTCTGTCTGACCGTTGGCCTGAGGGTGGTAAGCTGAGATAAGTGAGACTGAGGCGCCCAGTGACTTACAGAAGGCCCTCCAAAACCGGGAGACAAACTGAGGGCCCCTATCTGAAACAATATCCTTAGGGATGCCATGCAATCGGAAGATATGTTGTACAAACAATTCTGCTAGTTCTCGAGCTGTAGGTAAAGATGGTAGGGGAATAAAATGAGCAGATTTAGAGAACCAGTCTACCACTACCATAATAGTTGTGTGTCCATGGCTGGGTGGAAGGTCAGTAACAAAATCTACTGAGAGGTGGTCCAAGGACGATCCGGGATGGGTAAGGGTTGAAGTAGACCCGCTGCCTTCATTCGGGAAGACTTCATTTGGGAACAGATAGCGCAGGCCTGGACATACTCCTTGGTATCCTTAGCCATGGTTGGCCACCAGAAGTCTCTGGAGATGAAATCCAAGGTACGGTGGACTCCAGGGTGTCAAGCGAAGCGGGAGTCATGAACCCATTGTAAAACTGCCGATCGGACGGGATGAGAGACAAATAACTTGTCCTGAGGACACTGAGGAGGTACCGTCTGCCCAACCAAGGCTCGTCGGACAATCACCTCAATATCCCATCTTACCGCAGCCAGGAACTTACCAGATGGAATGATGGGTTCTGGGGTCAATTCGGCCTCAGGGGGGTCATGGATCCGCGAGAGGGCGTCTGCTTTGATGTTCTTAGAACCTGGAGTATAGGTGATCAAAAAATTAAACCTGGAAAAAAAAAGGGACCACCTAGCCTGGCGAGGACAAAGACGTTTGGCCGACTGCAGGTACTCCAGGTTTTTGTGAGCTGTGTAAATCAAAAAAGGGTGATGAGCACCCTCTAACCAGTGCCTCCATTCCTCCAATGCCAGCTTAATGGCCAAGAGCTCACGGTTACCCACGTCATAGTTCATTTGGGCAGGGAATAACTTCTTGGAGAAGAAGGCGCAGGGGTGAAGAACCTGTTTTTCTCCATGACGCTGAGAGAGAACAGCCCCCACACCATGGCCAGAGGCGTCCACTTCGACTACAAAAGGCAAAGTTGGATCAGGGTGATTTAGGATGGGGGCTGTTGTGAACAGGTGCTTCAGACGTTGAAATGCTTCTTTGGCTTGAGGGGTCCATTTGCCTTGTCTTGTTCCTTTACGGGTCAAGGAGGTTATGGGAGTGACCACCGAGCTGAAGTTTCGAATAAACTTCCTGTAAAAATGAGCAAAGCCGAGAAATCGTTGAATGTGTTTGAGGTTCTTGGGTGTGGGCCAATCAGTAATCGCCGAGACTTTACTCGAATCCATTTCCACACCCTCTGGAGAGATGACATAACCTAAAAAATGAATCCTTGAAGCATGGAAGGTACACTTCTCCAGTTTGACATACAGTTTATTCTTGATGAGCCGGGAGAGTACTTCTCTGACGTGGAGAACATGATCCTGGAAGGAATCAGAAAAAATTAGAATGTCATCTAGATAGACCAAGACAAATCTTTGTAGTAGATCACGAAAGATGTCATTAATAAAAGACTGAAACACCGCTGGGGCATTAACCAAACCAAAGGGCATGACCAAATATTCGTAATGTCCATGGGTAGTCATAAAGGCCGTCTTCCACTCGTCCCCTTCCCGAATGCGGATTAGATTATAGGCCCCTCGTAAATCCAGTTTGGTGAAGACTTTGGCTCCATGCACCGACTCAAGTGCTGCTGGAATTAGAGGCAAAGGGTACCGATTCTTGATTGTGATCTCATTGAGACCACGATAGTCGATGCAGGGACAAAGCCCACCATCCTTCTTTTCCACGAAAAAAAAACTGGCACATGCTGGTGAAGTGGATGGACGTATAAGTCCAGCTTTCAGAGAATCCTGTATGTAGACTTTCAGGGCCTCAGACTCAGAACTGGAGAGCGGAAAAATATGACCTTTAGGAGGGATAGTACCTGGCAGAAGGTCAATGGCACAATCATAAGGTCGATGAGGTGGGAGGGTCAAGGCCTCCTGCTCATCAAAGGCTTCCTGTAGATCGGAATATTGAGGGGGTATGGTAGGAACCCCTGAAGGGGATGTCGCCGTGAGTGCAATTCGTTCTGGTAGACGACAGCAGTCTTTAATACATCTGGGTCCCCAAGCTAAAATTTCTTTTCGGGACCAAGAAATGTTAGGGTCATGCTGTTGTAGCCAAGGAAAGCCCAACACCAGAGGATGTGTTGGGGTCTTAAGGAGATAAAACCAGATGTCTTCCACATGGGTGGCGCCAATCTGCAAACTTATAATTTCAGTTTGCCATCTAATGAGTCCTGGAGATACGGGGGAGCCGTCGATCGATTGAACACGAAATGGTGTAGTCACCGGGGTCAAAGGTAATGTCCAAGTTTGAGCGATGGAGGCATCAATAAAGTTTCCTGCCGCCCCTGAGTCTATAAAAGCTAGAAGAGGTCTCCTTTCAGTACCCCAGAATAGTGTAGAACAAATAAAAAATCCAGAGGGAAAAAATCTCACTCACCTTAGGAACTTGAGAAGGGGGGCTGCGCCTCAAGGACGAGTATGAGGCAGGGCAGGCCGCTTTAAAGTGTCCTAATTTCCCACAGTACATGCAGCGACCCTCTCGTTGGCGCCTCTCTTGTTCTTCAGGGGTTAACTGGGTTCGGGCTACTTCCCTAGGTTGATCTGAGTCGAAAGATCTGATAGGAGAAAGCTGAGGAGCCTTTAATATTGAGGTCCGAGATCTTTCAGCACTCCTTTGACGAATTCTGATATCCAATTCCAATACTCGTGAAATTACTTCTTCCAAGGTACTGCCCAATTGCGGCATATTTACCAGACGATCCTTTATTTCTTCACTGAGTCCTTGACGGAAAAAAAAAATTAGGACCTCGTTGTTCCAGTGAGTCTCCGCTGCTGCTACTTGAAAATCTATAGCATAGTCTTGTACAGACCGGCAGCCCTGGCGGATGAAGGAGAGGCGGAAGGCAGTGTCTTGACCAACTACAGGATCACAAAAAACCCCCTTAAATTTTCCTAAAAAGAGATCATAATCCTGAATTTCAGGAGCCTCGTGATCAAGCAGAGCAGTAGCCCATTCCAAAGCGCGGCCGGTTAGCAGTGAAACTATGAAGGCGATCTTGTCCTGAGGAGAAAAAAAGGTTTCCGGATGGAGCCTGAAAACCAGCGCACACTGTGCTAAGAAGCCCCGACATTTCGTAGGGTTGCCGTCAAACCTGTCAGGTGGAGTTAGTGGAAGAGGCCGAGGGGCAGGTGTAGCAGCTGGCGGGGGTGGAGCCGAAGCGGCAGCTCCAGCGTTGCTTCCTAGATTGCCGATGGGCGGCATTGCAGACAGGTGCGCAGAGATCTGTTGGACAGAAGCCTAGAGCTGGAGTAAGGCTTGTCCGTGCTGATCCAAAGCCGTGCGAATCTCCTGTTGCTTCGCTGGGTCCATGTTAAACGGCTCAGTATTCTGTTAAGAGTTCGGTAATAGGGACCGAACTAGTGAGTGAACCCACTTGCAGGAGCGAACAAAGCCAAGTTGTAAACCGAAAGTAAACCGTAATCGTAGGAACGAGCCGAGAGTCCAGGGGGAGCAAGATATCCGAAAGGGAACGTGTACCGAAGCCGAAGTGTGATCCGAAGTCGTAGTCCGTAGAGCAATCCGAGAATCCAGAGGTAGCCAGTTATCCAAGACAGAGAGAAAGTACCAATCCAAGCCGAGATCCGAAAAGCCGAAGTCCAAAGGGAAAAAACGTAAGCCGAAATCCAAGACAAACACAGAGTAGAAGAAGCGCAACCAGGAAGCTCGATAGGGAAAACCAATACTGAGCAACGAGGTAGGGAAGGACAGGTGTTTAAGTAGGATGAGACGGGGGTGTGGTGGCGAATGGGAAAACTGATAGGTGAACTGATGGATAGGGGCTACACCTACTTCTGCCTCCTCCGTTGCCGAGAGGCAAGGATCGTAACACATGTGTAGGCTGCAAAGGAACAAGTAATAAGTTTAATCCATGTGGAAAAGAGAAGAAAGAAAACAAAATGTTTCGGCTGTGAAACTTTCTTCAGGTGTAAGCTGATAATGGTATAATGGAATAGTTCTACTGATATGAAATCTGATATGAATTCTTATCCATGAACTTAGCCCCTTCAGTTTTCAATACTTTAATTGTTTTATCAGCTCTTATGGTTCATTAAAGTGGAATCCAGTAACAAACATGGATCGCAGATTGTACCTTGCTCTTACTCTTAATGTTTTCTCTCTACTGTATATTGTTCCAAGTGTTTCAGTCAAATTCTCAATGTCAGGTCCTGGCACCAGACTGCTACTGAAGCAAAGAATAGAAGTGAAAACTCTTTATATAGTTAGAGAAAATAAACATTTTATATTCTGTAATGTTATATAGTTAGAGAAAAAATTGAATATAATGTGGCGCATGTTTTTTTTATTCCTCTAGCACAGCATATTATATAATGAGCATGGAGCTAACTTAGATGTAATAGGATATGCTGAATACATATTATCTTTATTCAATTAAACATATTACAACTTGTGAAACTTGTTAATGTTTCAGCATACACAATTCTTCATCAGATAGCATACAGTGATCTAATTTTATCATATTAAACATTTTCTCAAATAAAAAAAGATCTAATTTTGCACCTGACTCTATCAGTGTATCATGTTAGACTTTGGGGAGGTGGAGATGGGTTTTCCAGGGTTTATTTTGCTTTTTGGGGAGGGTCTACAAAGTCTCTACAACAGTGTACTACAAGAAAGAGTGGCCTCTTGCCCTTTGTTTCATGAGGTCGTTTTCTTCTTCTTTCTTTTCTGTTGAAATGAAGCATTTCAAGCCAAGTAGTGTTTCAGCTCTGTACCATTTTGTTACCATTTTGTGTTCCTCAGTGTCTGGAAGTAAAAACAAGGAAGAGCTGTGCCAGGACGTGTGTCCTCCAGGCTGGGTGAGCTTTGCGAACCGCTGCTTCCAATACATTGGAATAGAGAAGACTTGGGCTGATGCTGAGGTATGTACTGCTGTGACAGTGACTGGGAGGGGTGAAAGCTGGTATAATTGAAACTGAACACAAAATAGTCCTTATATATTTACACATGTTGTTCAGTGTGGTATGCAGAGCTTTATCAATAATGTGTTATGACGCGGCTAGCTGTAGATAGCTGTAGATATCACAGTGAGGTCCGCAGCTGTTTGATCCATTGTCATGACTCTGGCTGCAACAATTTGCTAAACTGCTTATCAGTGTTGCCGTTAGCACTATCATCAATGTCTCATTAACACTTACAAATCTAAGAAATGATTCCTCTATACATTTCTCTTTATTGTCATCAATGTGAATATAATGTAACATTATTGATGTTTTTGCTCCTCCTTTGAAGTATATGGAGTGTAGCCTGTTGCAAACAATTATACATATCGGTTTTGACCTGTTTAAAAATTGTAAATAAACCATCTGAGATGGCCTTCAGAGATTTCAAATCAAAGCAAAAATTATGTTTTTACTTCTATCACCTTATTTTTTGTATTTTTAAAACTATCCTGTTGATATACTGAATAAAGGGTACTAATAGCCCTTTAGAATTTCCATTTCTTGAATTATTGTACCAGTCTTGCATTTCTATCTCTCAGTGCTAAAGACCTCATTGCCAGGAATAAAATGCAATACAGACATTAAAGCATTTTAGCTCCTCATCAGTTGGCAGTGGTTGACCCTCTCATACCTGAGATTCTCTCCCCCTGAGATTCATTCTCCTCTCTAACTGAATCCTTCATTCTACTACAACACTAACTTCCTGGGTCTCTTGCTGAAAACTTCCCACTTGCTAAACAGACAAATGTGTTAACCAAACATTCATTAACTTTTTTCATTTTATCGTTCATAGTTTAGATCTCACTAGCAATTTATCACTAGGAGACTCCATATTCTGATATCACTCAAACTACATACAGAAATGTACATATGAAGAAAAACAGATCTTTCTATGTGAAATAATATCTGGCTAAATTAATCACATGTTTTGCACATTGCTCGCAAATGGATATTTTCAATTATCAGAAATATTTTCTCTTAAGGTGTCACTCTGAGAATTGGTTAATTTTCTGTACCACAGGCTTAGAGAAGGAGGAAGGTGATGATGTTCTTTCTTCTTTTTGCATGCCTTGTTTCTCTTTTTCTCTCTCTTCATTTTGTTTCTGCTATCTCCCTTTAAATCTTTGTCTTCCGAGGGTATAATAATGATCATCACAAAATACAAAATAGCCACCCCCTCAAATTACATTTCTCATTCTACTCTCTTATTTCTCCAGTTAAGATCCATGAGCTCCATTCCCACTTATCTGTCCTCACGTCAATTGGATGTGTGTCAGTATAAATATCTAAAAAAATAACATTTGACTGTATTGTTCTTTTACTAAAGGCATAGAGTTATTAAATGATAGTCTCCCTGTCTCACGTTCCTTCTTCTTTTCCAGATGGACTGTATCGAATTGGGAGGAAACCTGGCCTCGGTGCACAGTGAAGAGGAGGAAACATTTCTGCTACATCTGATCGTGTCCAAAAGAGCAACTTCCACTTGGCTGGGAGGTAGTGATGGCGAACAGGTATAGCATTGCTCACAAAATACCCCCAAGATAGAGATGTGAAGTACAGCACATTGTGCTATCTATTCATTTCCTCTTTATAACGGATTTATAAAGGATAACTGAAGAACCCCCGTGAGGCCTACAAAACAGAACTAACACCCTAACTTGGCTCTTTGGATCATTTATTCACAACACATTGTAAGAGCTTAATGACATAAGTAAGATTACCTGTAAGAGGTCATTTAGAATGTTTGTGAAAACTAGTACAGAGGGGTACAGAGGGGTGCATTTAAAACTTAAGATGCAGTAGAAAGTACTTTTAGACCAAAGGCTGTGGGACTCTGGAACATGTAATGCAGCCACATTGTTGACACCTTAGCTTCTTTAAAAAAAAGCAACACATAGTAACTTCCAGTAAAGACCTAGATGTGTTAAATGACCTCCTCTAATATTTAACTTTCCTAATGTTATACGCAAGATGACTTTTTTTATTGATATTCTGATGAAAGTACAGAATTATTACAGCTTGAATTAGTAGTGTGAATTCAAATAACATTTAACGGTTTACAGTTCCATTGTAATGGAATAGCTGTCACTCGCTGGAGTTTGAAAAGTTTAGGAATCTGGGAAGCAGCCTTCAAGTCACGTTTTAAGTTTATTTAAAGTAGAATAGGTGTAGGCATTTTCATGCAGATTAAATACTTGCATTTGCATTACGGGACTGTAGACTCTTCTGCTGCAGCTGTTGCAGATTGGGGCTTTCTCTCTACATTGGTTATGGACCGTATTCAGTTAAGAAGTCTCTTTACATTGGAATGGTCTCTTGGTTGAAATGGTTGGCCAGTAGATCAGGGCTAAGACCAGTTTCACACTTCTGGGTGTTCTTGCAGTGGGGAAGCTGGAGCGATAGAAACATGATTAACTCTCCCTTATGAATGCTCCAAAGGTTAAGAAGCTAAGTATTTGTCCAGAGATTAGACAGAATGGAATTTTAAAAAAGTGGGTTGCATATGAGGGTTGAAACATGGTTAACTCTCCCTATGGTTACGTCTAGCAGCCATCCTGAGAGCAATATCTGAGGAGACACCAGGCTTTTTGGTTATGGATAGGAAGAGCAGAAAGGGAGAAGCACAGATAGCACTCCCCACAGTTTACTCTGTGAATAGTTAGAGTTGGATTTTTCCCCGAGGTTAGAGGAGGTGGATGCTCTTGGTGGGAATTGTGTAGTTGGCTGAAGAGGTTTGGGTGGAATAACTTCATCATGATAAAAGAAAACACAGCAAACCAGGAAGGTTGTAGCAAAACCACCTGCTGTAATGTCAAGGGATGAGTATTTATTGTGAAAGGCAGACAAATGCTTTATTTCCTGTATAGGAATGATTTATATGTGGTCCAAGCACAGTGTTAAGCACCTTATTTATTCATGCAATGTTCATGAAGGACTGAGTAATCCTATAATAGTAAATATAATCGGACTATAATACATTTAATAAATGTATTTATTAAATGTGAGATGGAAGATTTAGCAACTCTGACTTGAACAGTAGAGAAACAACAATTAGTGAGGCTACAATAAGTGTTATAAGGTATTTAGATTCATGCAGAATACTGCATAAAGTATGTAAATATAGCTTTCATATTCTTATTCAAACATGGTTTTCATGTTCTACAATGTATTTTTTTTGTTTCACAATGCATTGAGATGGCATTTGCTATTTTTTGTATTCTGCATGTGTGACAGAATTGTTTTTAAGTATCAGTTCTTGTTGTATAAAAGTGATAGTCAAAAATATGTTTTAGTAAACTAGCCATGGATGTAATGCTGTGGTTATATTTAATGTTTCTGTGACTAAACAGGTAGAGACATACTGTATTTTATGCAGAAATCAGAGAAAAAATGGCAATAACTCAACACATATGTCTAAAAGCTGTTTGTGACACAACAATAATTTCAAGATATCGATTGCCAGAGTTATTCATTTAAACTCTGTTTTATTCGTTTCTGTCGTTTGTGGTGTGGCGGAATAGGAGGGCAAATGGCTCTGGAGTGACGGATCAAAATGGGCATTCACCAAGTGGAATGCATGGGAGCCCAACAACTCTGGAACTGAAAACTGTCTCCTCACATATTGGGGTAATAAGGCTCTTTGCAGAACTGTGTGATGGTCTGCATGACTTTTTTTGTATAACATGTATAACAAAAGTAAACCATTTGAAAATGCGGTACAAAAGTGTGGAACATTATAAATGTAAAATGTTCAAGCTGTGTTAGAGGAGAACTACCTTTACAACAGTAGTAAGTTTGTACTTCAGCAAAGCATAAATGTAAAATTAATCCACATAAGAATGCATGTTAAAGAGGGTTGAACTCCCCTCAAACAATTAAAATGAAAGGAATAGTGGTGTTAGTGGTGGCTGGTGAGCTGGTTAAAAGATACAGGGGTCATGTGCCCACAGATACATCTGGACTTACAATATCAACTATTTTTGGTCCTTTTAAATACATTGAGACTATCGATCCATTTACTGTTTTATCCAGTAACATAACATCACTTTATTAGCCCTATACAATTTCTTGTATCAGGAATTCATCTTTTCACATACCCCAGCTTGCTCTCCATGAGACACAGACAGGGAGAGAAGCTTGGGGTCAGAGCACAGGGTCAGCCATTGTACAGCACCCCTGGAGCAATTGGGGTTAAGGGTCTTGCTCAGGGGCCCAATAGAGGAGGATTCCTCTGCCGGCTCTGGGATTTGAGCCAGCAACCTTCCAGCCACTGGGGCAGATCCTTAGCCACAGAGCCACGGGGAGCTTGAGTCTCGCTTGGCAAGCAAAGCGAACAAGGCAGGGTACACCCTGAATGGGACGCCAGTCCATCACAGGACAAACACAAACACACACACAAACATACAACGCTCACACCAGGGCCAATTTTCCTAGAATTCAATTAACCTACTAGCATATCTTTGGACAGTGGGAGGAAATGGGAGCACCCAGAGAATACCCACATTAACTCAGGGAGAACACCCACACTCCATGCACACAGTACCCCAGGAACTGAACTCATGGCCCCAAAGCCTCTAGACTACAATGCTGTCCACTGGGCCACCTGTTTTAGGGTTCTATTGATTTTATTTTCGCTTTTATTCAATATAAACATAGGGTACAGAAAATAAAAACAAAATAAAATAAAATACACCAGAAGAAGGCTCCACAGCCTTTGCAGCCTATGCATACTGACACAGCTACCCATTTTAACTACTATAAAATAATGTATTTATTAAGCGTGAAATGATGGAAGATAAATGATGGGTGGTAAATAACCAAGACATAAATCACTAAGCTGCCTTTGTGTCACCCTGGAGTTGCTTTTTATCTTGTTTGCAACTGTGTCACACTGTGTATATTGTCTCTAATACTCCATCATGTTGCTGACCTTGACCACGTGTTAAAGGGAGAACTATTTTGTCCTAATTTAGGACATTTTATATATTTTTGTGGTGCATTAAACCACAAATGTAGAAATTAGAGTGTATAAAATGCGGATTCCCTGTACATGTTGCACCCTGGTTAAATTAATTCAGTCCGAAAAGGTAAAACAGCACACAAGCTTACAAGAATAAGTAAATGTGACAATGTAGATAACACTCTTAGAATTTCGTAACAGTATTATTCACAATCAAGTAGGTCTGAGCCTTACCAAGAAATAAAGTGGTAAAGAGCTTGTTGGCAAAAATGGAGACCTGAAACTTGCATGATTCTGATACTGCAACCATCAGACACAGATGCAGGGCCTACTTGATAGTGCAGATTTGGAGTAGCCAGGAATGTAAAGTACTCAGTAGTAACCTGCGAGAAAGCTGTCAGGAAACAAAATTCTTTCACTCTAAACTAAGCAGAAGTGTTGTTTTAAAATAGGGGATCGGGTGTATCTTTGAGAATCATGTCATGTCTCTATCTTGTACTGACTGGAACTGCCATTGTGTCATTCAATATGGTCAGAGTCTCATTTTGGTTTCTTTCACTCAAACGAGGAAGGGGTTACCAGGGCCCTTTTAGATGGAGAAAAAGACGGCATTGAAAAGATACTCTGAGGGGTTTTTTTGGGAACGGGAGGTGATCTGACACGACATATTGGAGATAGAGGTCAGGCATTTCCCTGAGCATGAGCTGCATTCTCCAACTTGTGCAGAGATAGAAAAATGTTGCATCAGGTTCTGGGGCCACAAGCAAGGGTGTTTATTTCATTGTGTGATAAAGTCTTGGGAGGCAAAACCCTTGATAAAGTTATTAGAGACTGGTGTGTACTTTGAAAGTTTCTTAGCTCTTCCTTCTTCTGTCTTTCAGATCACGGAAACTGGAATGATATGAATTGCAACAATCAATTTGCCTACATTTGTGCCATTAATCCTTAAGCCACAAGAAAATCTATTGTTACTGGAGGGGATTTAAGATAATATGGCTAGAAATAGTTATTTATCACTCTGAGAATAATTATTTTCTGTAATGGGGTTATTTCCTGTACCTTTAGTAATTGATATTTCTACTTCTTTAATAAATACTTATAGCATCACATGTCCTTTGTCTGTGTTTTTTATTTATTTATATGTATTAAGAAAAGGCTCATAGCAAATAGGAAAGTAGGGAAATGTAACTTCTGTTTTTCAAAGGAGATCTACACCACACCTGCAGGAATGGTTATAAAACAGGTACCTTGGGGCCTATTTGCATTAGATCGACAAAAGGTAGGACATGTAACACAACATTCAATTACCCAATTCTTCCTTTTAACAGCTTCAATCCAGGAAGGTTCAGAAGGAACAAACATAGTCCCAGCAATTAGAAGAAACCTCGCAGACACTTGAAAGCATGTACCAGAACAAATGGTACAGGGAAGAACACACATTGGCTCAACTTTCCATTACTCTTTATTTAAAATTACAGATGTCATCTCATAAGAAAGCCTTACAGGACAGAAATGCTTATAACTTAATACATTTCCTGCCATAATTTCCTGTGTTTTTGCCCTCGCATGTACTGATGGACAGGGTGATGACTGGCCACAAGACCTTTTCACTCTAGGGTCTGTTTAAACTAAATATTGCTTTCCCGTGCTAGACCAAAATCAAGAGGAGATTTCCATGACAATGTGTAAGAATCAATAAATTTAATGATTTAACTAGGAAAGGGGCTGGTAGAAGAACAGGGGGGGGTGTCGACGTTGCGCTAGTGCTCTGGGGGGCGTGGTCCATGCAACAGTCTTAAGAGAGTCCGTAGGAAATCCAGAGTGGGAGCAAAAGTCCATAACCGGGTAATCCATCCAAGACAGATGAGACAAAAGTTAGAAACCGGAGCGGGATCTGGTGCAGGGACAGGGAATAAAAAAGGGGTAACTGGGCCAGGTGCTCCCAGCCCCTGACCCAGAATGTCAGGACGCCATTGTGAAGCATATGCCATCAGGCCACCCCTGGACCCTCTGGTAGGCAGGCTCCTGGGAGTCCATCTTCCAAAGGTGAGCTCAGAATGGTAGGGGTGTCTGGCTTACAGTATACAGGGAGGGGCTAGAACAGGAGGCAGATGCAGAAAAATCAACCAAAACAGGAAAGAGCCGGAGGGCCCTTAAGAGGAGGGACTTACGGTTGTGACAACTGGCCTCTCTGACGATGGACTACATGTGCAGGTGAAAAAAAATCTAAAATACAGACACTGAAAATCCCTCCAAAGAAAACGACTACACAAGCAATTATTTTACTTTTCCCACTATTATTGATTTACAGTGCCATATACTGTAGATTTATTCATGCATCCAATGAAATAGGAACAAATAACATCAGAATGAGTTATAGATTACAGGATGTCCTATTTTGAAAAATGTCATTTCATATGGGCACCAATACATAGATTCAGTATTTAATCATTATTGAGTGAGCAAAAAAAAAAGGTTAAAAGATGCATTGATAGAAGTAAAAGCAATTTTATGACCTTGTATGCACTCTTTTACAAATGTAATTCTATTATCCCTTCCTGTGCTCCAAATTGTGATTTAAGCAGAACATCTAAGGACAATCAATATACAGTGTACCATTCTGTGTACACTGTATATCTGTGTAGAACAGATAGAAACATACAGTAGTATTTAGCATTTATAAATGCCATTGTCTTTTCTGTTTTTTTTACTTTACTTTTTACTTTATTATTAGAAAGTGCCATCCAGGTGCATTGGGTTGGGATTAATTTCAGTTTTTATTATCAATAATGGATTTTATTTCTTATCCAGATGTCAAATGAAACAGTGACAATAAGGGCAAGACTCTGACCTCAGGGAAGATAGAATGAACAACAACAACAACAACAACAACAACAACAGTTGTTGTTGTTGTTGTTATGGAATAATTATTCATATTGATAAAACTGTACTAAATACCTTCGATATGAAATCCAGTTTCAAGATAGCTGCTACAATTGCTGCGACCTGTTCGGACACTAACATTCCATTGCCCGCATCACACAAGCTTCTAATGCATTTAATTTACTTTCAGTGTTCCTCTGAAATACTGCATGTGGAAATACATACAAATATATATTTGACTTGTCATGAAACTTTGCTGTTAACTTAATTTAATATTTGAAGAAATCTGTATTATTATTTTTGGGGACTTCTTTAAGGGTTGTGGTAGCACTGATCAGCATCCAGTGCACTCAATCCTTTTTAGGTATTAAACGCACAATCTTTTTATTATTCATTGGCTCATTTAATCTCTATCATACTTTGTCCAAATTACCAAACCTAATATGCTGAATACTCTTGCTAAAAACATTCTCTCCTTTTTTAATGATGTACTGTAAGAACAGGAACATTGCTTCCTACTGACTTGTGGGAATTATTTTTTAGAGTGTTTTTAGAAAACATTATCTAAAACATATAACTAATGCTCAGGTTATACTGTATCCTGTCTTGTATTTAGTAACCATATTTATTGTTTATATTTGCTACCTGTAAAAAGCCCTTTACTTGACTAAGATAAAAGTCATGTGCCAGCTGTTTTACCACTCTCAAATTTTAAGTAATCTTTTTGAATTTCCTTTTTTACAGTCTTTGCTTATCCTCAAGATTTGACAATCTGTGAAAAGACTTGAAAACTGCAGTTCAGTAGAGATGCCCAATCATCTTGTGGGAAATTAAATACAGAGGTATGAATGATGTGCAAATTTCTCAAATATTTGAGAAATTACTCAAATATTGAGTTGACCTATCTAAATACTCCTTAACATATTTCAGTTGTTTTTCTTTAGCTGTTGCTGTTATTTACTGAAATTTAGCCTAAGAACTTCACAGTCCAATTATTTCAGCTTTGAATAAAATATGAAGTTTAAATAATGTGTATTATTATAATAGAATAATTTTTCATATTGATAATAATCTTTCAGAATCTCACAAAATGAGATGCCATGGGAAGGTTCTAAACATTTGTGCGAGACACTGTGCAATAGATATAGTTGCTTTACCCTAGTAAATACTGTTGCACAGAGGAGAATTACGAAGCCAAAAAACACTGATCACCACTAGAGGGCAGAGTGAGATAAAGAATTTAGCTTGGTCCTCACTTCTCCGACATCCAAGTGGACATGAATTACAAGATCATTATCCACAGCTGGTCCTACTCAGAAGGAGCAGCTACATAAAATTCCCATGCGGTTGTCTTTTCATTCTTTTCAGATCCTCACCCAGCACTGCAGCTAAGGCACATACTAGAAGAGAAAGCATTTTCTTATGATTTACAGCTGTTTTCCAAGAAACTAAAATATTCCTGGGAAGATCCATTGTTGGCCTTCTATCTCCTTCTGAGATATCAGCCTGAGCCAACGATCACCACAGGTACATTCAGACATCTTCCAGACTTAAACTCACTTCCAGACTGATTCTACATACCCTCTTAACTGAGATATTTGGACTAAGGGTGTATTACTTTTACAAACAGTTATTGAGTACTGGTTATGTTTAAACAATAAAGTAGATTTTTTGTGTGTTGTTTGTTAAGTGAAGTTAGTTTTATCTATAAAAGAACAAATAAAGGTTTATTCCATGCTAAAAGGAAAATAAAAAAAAATGTTTTGCTGTGGAGTCTTCTTCAGGAGTCTATACATGCTGGTGCAATTATTGTATTACAGTACTTCAACTAGTACTATGACAAAGGTCAAACCACAAAATATCAAGGTGGTACTTTTTCACCAAATTGTACATCCAAGAATTATGTCACAATTGATAAGCGACTAGTGACAAGGTACGCATTCAAGAGACTGCTACACACCAGCTTTTGTATCAATCAGAGATTTAAGACTGACTTAAAGACTGATTTTGTAAAATGCATTTTCTGAACTACTGGATCAAGACCTCCTTCATCGCCTTGACCTCCTTCAATTGTCAGAAGGTTAAATGCTTTGTGATGGTTGGGGGGTGCCTTGTCACCACTGGCTAAAGTCTTTCAATTGTGTAAGTTTATTTTCCACAGCCACACAAACATTCTTATAGTATTCATGAAGTGCAGCACAAGGTTCCTCTCTCACCCCCTTCCTCCCTTCCTCCCTTACATAGCTAATCTAAAAGATTCCGGTCTTCCCAAAACCAGAAGACAAAAGGTATATTTTCCACATGTATAGGCTGAGAAACCAGCTAACTGTTGCAATTAGTATTCAACTAATCAGTGTTCCCTGATTAGGCAGAGAAAAAAAAAGTTTTGGCACAGTGAGTTTTGTGTATGCCACTCACCCAGAAGATCCGTGTTTGATTCCTGTTCAGGGTACAAGTTTATATGCCAGAAGCTATATCACCCTGTGATTCAGCAACCTTATCACCCTGCAACTCACACCTCGCAGCTCACTGAAGCTCAGCAGTTGTGAGCCTGGTCAGTACCTGGATGAGAGACCTCCTGGGAAAAACTAAGGTTGCTGCTGGAAGAGGTATTAATAGGTATTAGAGGGGCCAGCAGGGGGCACTCACCCTGCAGTCTGTGCGAGTCCTAATGCCCTAGTATAGTGATGGGGACACTGCGGCGTCCTTTGGCGTCCTTTGGATGAGACGTAAAACTAAAGGTGAGGTTCTGAATCTCTGTCATCATTAAAAATCCCAGGGTGTTTTTTGAAAAGAGTAGGGGTGTTACCCCGGTGTCCACTCACTCTATTCTCCTCCCCATTGATATCTGGTGTGTGGTGAGCGGTGAGCGTACTGGAGCACTATGGCTGATCGCATCATTCAGGAGGTGGATGCTGAACATTGGTGGTGGTGGAGGGGAGTCCCCATTACCTGTAAAGCACTTTGAGTGGGGTGTCCAGAAAAGTGCTACCGTATATAAGTGTAAGCAATTATTATTATTATAATTATTCCATGCTGAAAACAGAAGAAAAGAAACACGATGAGTCGGCTGTGGAGCCGCCTTCTATATTGCATAAGTGTAAGGAATTATTATTAAAAGCAAAAATCTATAGTCAGGATTAGAGTGGGTAGAGACTTCTTAGAACTCTTAGTCCATATCTGTCCCACATTTTGTCACAGCTTATAAATTAAAAAAATATATATATTTCCTGGATCATGAGGTAATAATATGAAGATTTATATACACTATTTCTTTATTCACAGTAAATGCTGGCTCCTTTCTTATGGAAACTCACACTTGATTCATAATTAGTGTAAATAAAAAGCTCACATGGTGGAAGTACATGCAATTTGATAAACACAGGCATGCAATCAGCATAGGAGCATAACTGTGAAAATTAACCAGGCTTTAGAGCAGCTGGCTTGAAAATGAAACAAAATCTGCATGACCTCTGATACAGTCTTCCTAACACCGTAGAAGTGGAAGCTGGGAATGAGATTAAATGAGAACAACAGTTGAGAATTTCCCGAGTTCACCATCCCATGTAACTAGTTTCTCTTTTCAAGTACTCCCATCTATCATAGCAATTTGCAGATGAATGATAAAATTCATTTAAGCACTGTATTTATTTGACTGATACAGCACAATGCAAAGGCATATTTGATGATAATTCTGAGAAAAAAACATATAGTAAAACTTATAGTAAGAAGTATAAAACATGGATTTTAAATTGGATGAAACTGTGCCCTTTAAGCCTTTCAATTTTAAGGCACCTTGGACATTTAATTTGATTAAATGCAATTTAGAAATGTTTCAAATACTTATAATGCAACTAGTTAGAATGTTATGGGCTAACTGGGAGAAAACAACTGTTATTCTATGGGGATGTAGCAATTATCTCAATTACTTGTTAGCATAATGATGCTTTCTGATGGCACTGCTAGTATTGTCTTGGTATTAGTATTAGTTCTATCCTGTTCTAAAATGACAGCTATGAAATAAAAGTGTTTAATTACCAATGCCCAAGTATTTTGAATTCTATACTGGGTGGTAATGACCCAAAAGAGGAGCAGAGAATAGTGATGTCTTTATGTGTGAATGGTGAGACGCTGGGTATGTTAGCAAAATGTTAAAGCACGCCTTCTGTTTGTAGCAAATATGGTATAAATGAATCATCAATAAGTTATGTTTACAGAAGTGAAAGGAAAATAAATAGACACCTATGAGTTAGAAAATGTTGTGCATGAATTGGTGTGATCCCATTATTGGAGAGAGAACTGTGAACATTAAGATCAGGGTTGACAAAATGTTGCTGTTAATGGGGGAGAGATTCCTGAACATGCAGTAAGATTTCACAAACAGCAAATACTGGAGGAGGAAGTAAGGATGCTTTCATGGAAAGTCACAATTAGTCTGAAAACTTGAAGAAGTGGTTGGGACTGTATAACGTGAAACTTCTGTATAACTGAAGGCAGTGAATTCTCAAATTCCCAAATTAACTCAAGAAAAACACTGAGGAGAAAGGTTTATTCAGAGTAGGTTTTTAATCACAGTACGATTGGCTTGTTTTGGCAGAGAATATAGGTTAACTCTGCTGATGTGTTTGAATGTTCTGGGTGATTAGTCAACACCAGTGCAGACTTACTGTTCCAAGAAAACTCAGTCTTTCAAAGAGTTGTAGAGTAGACGAGTCAGGACTGTGGAAAAGGGGGTTGAAACACCAGAGGGTGGCATTATGACAGTCCCAGGGATATATTCCCTGTATTCCTACATGGGAATTAAAGAAGAATTAAGAGTTTCCCATCATGACTTTCACAGTCTGGACAGTAAGTGCAGAAGAACTCAGGTTGAGATCCTTGGGGAGCATTTATTAAAAATGTTATAATATCTTGGTGTGGAATGAAGTCTGATAAAGACTTGTTTTACCAAGTAGAAGCATTGGTTGCTTCTGTGTCTGCTCGTTGGTAAAAAAGAATACAGGTGGGAACGAGACTGATCTAAAGAAATTGACTGGGTGAGGAATTTCCACTGCTCCCAGGAGTTATAACAGGGAGTTTAATGGGAAGCAAAAGGAAGGCCACTGGGGAGGCTAGGGAGTAACACTAGGGTGGTTCCCAGGACTGATAAATCTCCCTTACCCTCAGGGGTTTATGTTTATGTGCAGATTCTGCTGCTACTGTATGTTACCACCAAAAGGGGGTGAATCAGTTGCACAAAGACAAGATTAAGAGGTCTCTACCAGTGTATTGGAAGGCAAACCTAAAAGGTATGTGTGATTGAGCCACTGTTTATAAATGATTCCACAATGTACTGCAGTCAAGTGTTATAGTACCTGCACTTAAAGAAGTTGACATTCAACATTCTCCTTAATGGGAATAATATCCCAGGCCACCCCAAAGATTTTAATCTCTTCCATCTGAATATTGAAATTATGCATTTGTCCAAGATTACCACCACATTGTTGCAGATTCTGAACCTGAGATCATTTTAGAAGCAAAGGAGTAAGAAAACTTCAAGAAATGTCTCTGGGTGTTCAAAGAGATACAGCATTGTATTGTACATCGAAAACATTTGCATACATTACACAAACTGAAGGCTTCAACTCTCAATATATGCTGGAATGTTTGGCCTGAGGAGGTTATCGGAATCAAAGGTTTTTCCAAACGTTCGTCCATAAGAGATGCAGAGTTTGAATTCTGATTGAAATATGTAGGGGAGGGTGCATGTATGTCTTTGGCCCATGGGATAAAACCGGAGCACCTGGAGGAAACCCACAAAAACATGAGAGGAACATATAAACTTCATGCAGACAGCACCCCAGGAATTTAACCCAGGGACAAGGCACAGCAAGGCAGCAATACTAACCACTGTACCACCTTGCTGCCCGTTTTAAATTTAATCTTATTTTAATTATATAATTTCATAAAGACTGATTAACATTTTACATATTATTTTATTAATTAAAACTATACTTTGTTCCTTAATTATTATTAATTATGGGAGGTAATGGACCAAAAGTTAGACTGGATGTTTTTTCTGGACCCTGGGAGCCTACCTTTTCGAAATTATGGAGTCAATATTAATTTTCATCATAATCAGTCTTGGATATTTTTTAATGAAAGTCAAAGGTTCTTTACCGACATGAATATCCTTCTCATTCAACAAATCATTCAGCACAACCCAGTCCTGCATTTCCTACAGTCTTGTTTTTGGCCAGAACATTAGCAGTACATTGCCTTCTGCAGGAGGCTCTTTTATTTTTAGTTCATTGTGAACACAGGTTCATATTGATTGGAAAATATTCTGGTACTTTTAAAAAAAAACAGTATATGTCATGTTTTTGGCAATTTTTACAGAAAGCTTTGCAAAGACACAATATAAAAGGGCAACCCCACACTAATAGTACATTTTCTAGGTTATCTTTTAAAGAAATTTTAAAAAGTTTGAATTCTTTTATATACAACTGACATCGGTCTGCCAATCTCTGTTGTCAGTACTGCAATTATTCATTGGCAATGGAGGATGCAGTGGATGACGAGTCAGCATGACGGAACAAAAATCACGAGGTTCCGTGTCCTGTTAGGACATGATCAGCTTGAAATGCTTCTGCCATTCCCAGGCTGTTGAGAGAAGGTGTAATGTAATGAACATGCAGAATGAAAAGGTCATTTACACTTTATCATCCTGTGATCCCTTATACTGTGAAGCAGAATAAAGGCATTGGACTCCTCAGACAGATGATGCAGTGCTCTTTAATAATGATGCAAACTCTTCCAGAAAAATAGGAGCTCACAAAGGATGCTGTTGGTTAATAAGATACAGAACACAAAGTTATCTCTGAGCCCACTTATCTCCAGCAAAACAATCTCTTGTTCTCCCTTTGGAAGTCTTAGTCACAGCTGGTTGATGCAGCTTAAAGTAGAACAAGCATTACATATGTTTTGATTAAGCTGTTACCATTTTGCAATGTCATGAAAACAAGTATGATATTTTATATTCTTCTCACTCTGTCACTTAGTACTGTAACAATCCTGATGAAATGTGGATTTCTTTTTGTGTCTCTGTTCCCGATCTTTTGGTCCCATTTGCTCATTGATCATTATTACCAGGAAGGATGATGAGCTGCTGTGTTGTCCTGATGTCTGGTGACACACTGAAATAACACCCTTCAGAACAATGGAAGCTTCTGAAGCTGCAGGACTCCTGGCAACTTAAGTATTGCTTGCTTTTTGAAACTAAGAGGAGAACAGAAAAATAATCAGCATTGTAAAATAAGAAGACTGGATTGCATATATTGGAATTCCATGTACATTTTCATGGAGTTTGTTTCAGCTTTTATCTTAAGTTTTAATTCAGATATCAAACTACTTGATTGAGTGCATATTTAACTGAAATGCCATTGTTTTACAGTATACTATTGATTATGTTTCCTGATCTTTTCCAGAAAACAAAATCTATTGGTAAACTAACAAGTTGAGCTATTCCTGGCTCAACATTTATTTTTAAATTAAAATAATATGTGTATGACACACCCTAGAGTGGGATATCATAAACAGGAATGTTGATAAGCAGGTCACATTAAGATAGACACTAAGAAGATACTCTTTTGCAAGTCTGACTCATACTGATTCAATTGACTTATTTCTGTGCCTGAATACTCTTCTTGATTGTATAGTGCTGTTTAGCCAGATGGACCAAATAGCCTTATCTCATTTATAAACTTTATTTTACTACTTCTTGCTGTTTCTCCACATCCATAATAGCATGGTCCCAGTAATGTTGTATTCATCACCTGAACTGTCTGAAAGCTGTTTTTCACTGCAATTACATCACAATCTCACTGTTGCTTCTGTTGTACTTTGTTCCTTTTGCTTCCTAGAATTAAGGTTGAAGTATCTTATTACTTTGACATTTTATTTACTGCCTGTGTAGCTATTTTACCTACATTGTGTGGATTTTCTCCTTCCCTTTCTAGATTAAATGCCTTTGAATTTCTCTGTGGATGCTGATTTCTAGCCAACTACTACACCTACAACAACTTTGAAAAAGTAGGAATGTATCTGCAGAAGTCAGGTCTCCTCAGTAAGACTCAGTGGGTGCCCTCATCACTTCTATGACTTCTATGTACATCATATTTGACTGCTTACTTTATTTAAATTATAATAGGCTGGAAATATTTTATTATCTGTCATAAAACATATAAGTTATGAATATAATATTTCCAAAATAACATCCATGTCTTATATCTTATTAGTGTTATTACAACTGTATGCAATTAATGTAAATGTACAGTACAATGGAGATAGCTGCCTTACCCTAATTACTCAGATGTATTGTAATTTTAATTCTAATTTTCATTTCACTTTATTACTACACAGCAAAAGAGAGGTCATCAGTTTATCAAATCATCAGTATATCAACTCCAGGTCTTCTTTGGGACAGTGGAATTGAGGAAAGTGATGTGTGTGAATACTATCGTGTTTCTTGTTTTTATCAATTGCCAGTTTTGGGTTGAAGAACAATAATGTTTGTGAAATTGTTAGCAGAGCTGTGCTAGTAATCCTTACTATAGCTCCGAGTTAATCATTTCTGAACATACAGTAACAGTTCTTTATCTTATCCATCATTGACATGAACAACCCTTATCTGTGACTAATTCTTGTCTTGGAGGACCTCACCCCATGATTCCAAGGTCTTGTCATGTCTGTGTTTCCCCTTCGTGGGATTTTAACCTCGAGTCGTCACTGGATAGATTTCTCTGATTCGGGCCCATGGACTGTGCCCTGACTCTCCTATGGACCCATTTGGATTTGGATACCTGTATCTTTTTTCCATGCTGCATGAACTGTCCCTGTTTGCTGCACGAATTAACCCTTGTTTGTTTTCACCATAGCACATCTCCCTTTCCTCCAGACTCTACCGCTTGCATAGGGTCTTATTACAAGCCCAAGACGGATTGCGGAGTCATTCCGTGACAATTCTGTTAACTGAGAAACCACTCAGTATATTTTCTTAGAACAATATTGATTTTATGCAGAAACCATGTCTATGTAAATATTTAAATACCACGATAGCATTCAAAGTTTTCTTAGTTTGACTGTCTAGTCCTGGAATGCATCCTGAAAACTGCTTGTTTTTAAAGTATTTAATCTTTACAATAGACACTTAATGGTTGTGAAAAATACCCCAAAGGAGAAAATACAATAGAATATATTATTGTATATTCTGTCATTTTGTAGTAATAATCTATTTTCTAAGGTAAGTGTACATGTTTTTTTACATTAAATTCAGTAGTTACCCACCATGTGCAATGCATAGAAAAATATATATTTGGAATATTACAAAACGCACGACCCACTTTCAGCTCAGCTTCAGTTTAAAAAATGGATGTTCATTAGATTATTCTTCTCCAGTGCTTACTGATACAACATCAAATTCATGATTTGATCCTGCAGCAGCCGCAAACCATGATACGCATGCCAGCAGGCAGTGTTTCTTTTTCATTATACTGTAAAAAAAACTTTTCTCATTGTTGTACAAAAGCTCATGTTTTAACTCATCTGTGCATAGAACATTCTTCCATTAGTCTTGGGGATCATCCAGATGCTTTTTGAAGAATTTGAGATTGGTCAAAGTTATTTTTATAAACCAGTATTTTATTTTACTGATGGTAACACTTCCTGTATATCAGCTACAGTAACAGAGGCCTACAGATCTTTAGATCTTACTATGTTGTACATTGTGACTTCCTGGATGATGTTTCAGGTAGCTTCTATTGAAATCCTGGCAGGACAGCAATTAAATGTTTTCCATTTGTAGACAATCATCTGGCAGTAGATGAATGGATGTGGAGAAGTGGCTATAATGAAATAGTGAACAAATAATATTAATAAATTAATGAACATTTCTTGCCATTACACATTTGGATTAATTTATGCCATTCTTTTAATAAATATCAAAAAGGTTTAATTTTACCAACTGAATGTTTTTGAATGATTCAGATAACAATGCAACAATGCATTCAGTACAACAATTTGTGAAGAACAAAACAATGAATGAGAAAGCATCTGAATCTTTGTAATAAACTTACATATTGTAGTTTCCACATATATGAAAATAATATTCTTATCCATGAATTTCCCTTCTGTGTTCAAAACCTGTTCATCACAGAGTAATCCAGTAGCAAATGTGGGTAGTAGATTGAAACTACAGTACTACCATATTGAAAATGTTTGAAGATTGTGTGGGCAATGAGATGGTTGTTTAATTGAATTGCAACAGCACATTGTAAAAGTTTTGCAAGATAAGGCACGTTGGATATAGGGTGAAAACTGTTTAGTTTGTCCAGGGCCATATTTGTTTTTTTAGGCACAGGGGTAACAGCAGCCATTTTAAAGATTGTTGTGAGGGGTGGGGTGGTACATGGAGACATTCTTTGCATTGTTTTGGATGCTAGAGAACAGGAATCAGGACCCTGATTGTAGTAATCAAATTTAGTGATGGTTAAGATCTGGGGCCTGAGACACAGAGTTTGGACAGGTGGTGGGTGGGTTAGACAAAATAAAAGGGAGTAAGAAGCACATGTGCAGCAGATGCTGAAGAAATAAGTGTAGTGTACTCTCTGAAGGCACCAGTTCTGTAGGGTTTGGGCATTTACTGGGACAATTATTAATTGTAGCAGTAAATCACAAAATGATTATTTTAATGGCCTTAGAATCCAACCATGCGATATAACTCAAACAACGCACACACACAGGTACTAATACACGAGGATACATTTATTAATACATAGAATATGCATATAAACCTAACAGATCTTATCGAGAGGGTTATCAGAATACAAAAGGTATATATTCAGTCAGTTACAAAGAGTAACATATATCAAGAGGACATACGTTCAGTATATCATTCATTTAGACCGTTTCATTAATGAACTTGGTTATAACTTCTACATTCGATACAAGTACATAACTCTTAGGAATTAAATTGATATCAACTGGTTGGGATAACAATTGAATTCTCGAGCAGTAATGCAGTGAAGTTGAATACTCATCCAATCTCTGGGGATTCAGATCTCCTGCGGGCACAAAGAAACAGTTTCAGGCTTGTTGCTGTCCAATCCGCGCTCTCTGGCTCGGTGCCAAGCTGTGCTGTGCGGCTTGCGACGGTGCGCTGCTGATGCTCACTGACCAGCTAGTTAGTGTTGGCTTTAACTAGCAAAGTTTGCGCACAGGAGAAAAGATGACTGTGGGTCCCAGCAAGTCAGGAAGAGGATCGGTTCGTTCCTGATGAAGAGCTAGTTCTGAATAGTAATTCAGCTGTCCACAGTTCCAACCTGTTCACGAGGCCTGCTGCTGGTGCTAACCTCGGGTGGATCCTCTGGTTACTCTCTGGCAACCTCCGCTCTAGACTCTAAGAACAAAGGAAAGTTCTGGCACTCGGACACACTGGCCATTCCGTGGTTGTCTGGGCTGAGTCTCAGGATGGTCAGGAGGCGCGCTGCGAGAATGTCCTGCCCTTGGGAGCCTTCTGCTCCTGGGCCGTCCTGCCCTGGAATTCTCCTTTGAATTCCCTTTAGAAAAGTCCACAGAATTCTCCCAGGCCCTCTGTGTTGCCTGTTTTTACCTGGAGGAACTTCAGCTCGTTCATTGGCTGAAAGTTCCATGGGCATCAGAGTCCCACGTGGGTTACTCGGCCCTACCAGTCCCTGATTGGTTGATCAAGGTGAGATATGAGTCACTTACTCCTGACACTTAGGAATGCAGTCCAGATGTCCATCTGGCACTCCCTAGACAGATATGCGCCAATGGATGACCATTGATCATGATAGCCAGGCTTAGCTAAGTGCATCCCCATTTGGGAGCTGTCCCTTATCAAAAGAAAACATCTTTAAATCAGCCTGCATGAATAGTTTCTCTGTGGCTGCACCACAGAGATGAACAGAGAGATGGGGCCTCATCTGGGAAAGCACCGCACCTCTTAATTCTGTCTTATTAACAAGCATTGCCGCTACATAAGGATAAGAATATTTGATCACGAGAAGGAAAACAAAAATGCAGAGAAGAGGAATCAGAAATGGGAATATGAGATGAATGGCAAATGACAGATGACCTGACATCTTTCTTGGAGGTCCTCCAAGATCTTCTTTTCCTGGTCTCTTCATAACAGTCAGCTTCAACAGTTTCTGTGTGAAGGGGCCCTTCTTTTTATTCTATTTCACTTTCTCTTGTTAAACCTATTATCTCTACCTTATCTAGTGCTTGCTAAAAATATTACTACATCTGCACCTGCCTGACTGAAAATGTCTGACAGCATATTGTTACATTAAATTTTTAGAACTTCATTCTCATACAGCTATCTGCTTCTGTTTCCTAATCCAATTTTTGTTTTTTGTATGCAGTTTTTTATTTCTATTTACTCTTTATTCATTGTTCTTATTACCCATTTTTCTTTACTTTACCTCAGTGTTACCATGGCCTTTTCTGGACTTTATTATTAGCTTCATCCCACAGCTTTCATAAGCACAGTAGATTATTTTTTCCTTTCAATTATATCTTCTTCTGTACATCAGTCTGCACATCACAGTTTTTGTATATCTTCTGTACATCATTGTTTTTAACTATATTCCCGCTTAAGTGAATGTTCACATTCAGTAATGTATGTTCCTATCTTAATTTTTATCTTATAGTTCTTAGTCATTATTCCTTGATTTACTTGATTAACAGGCCAATCTGATTGGCTAAACACACTCGCACCATCATCTGACACATTCTCTGTCACACAGCCACACCAGAGCTTTGAAAACATATCTGTACACAAGCCATTACACCAGAATTCATGTTGCATACACTTCTATTAAGTGCTCAAGTTTAAAAATTACTTTTGTCAGTTGTTCGATTATTTTTTAGGATTCACCAATGAATTGATCATTAGTTCACTAATCAGTATCGTTCAGCTTAAAACTTCTCTTCATTCTCTTTGATAAATTCATTCAGAAGCTCCTTAGTTCTTGTTGGTAGCGGCTTACAGAACAGAAAGTTCTTATTGGACATACCCTCAATCTCATATCTAACGTAAATGAGCAAATTGGCCAAATCAACAATATCTACAGACTCAACTAATTGCAGTGAAAAGTATCTGCTCATCTTAACGTTCTCTATCAGCATACTTTTGACATCATCTGCCATATCAATAATTCTACGAGTGACTGTGTCATTCGAAATGGGCAGCAGGTCAAGCTGTTTAGCAGCTTTTTCTCCACACACAATACATCAGCTTTTTTGCCAACAGTAAACAAAGTTCTTCACCAATAGTGTGGGGCTTACCTGGTTTAGCAATCCACAAGCTTGAGAACCACAGTTTGAGAACTGCAGATCTAGAACATCTTTTTTCTAACTCATGTCTCTAGACACTGTTCTTCCTCCTGTTTGAATTCCTTTTCTATTGTTTCATTAATTAAAATGACCACTACTGTTTTGTTTCTATTTTCCTCATTCCATCATTCATGATATTTCCACACAGAAGCATCAGGTTTCCATGTATCTTTTTTGTCTTTTGGCTTAGAAACCTTCTCTAACTTTGTCTAATATTCTTGATCTACTAGTGTCAGTGATCAATTGACCCCAGAGTGAGTCCTCCCTTAAAACTGTTTCCTTTTTCTATTTACCTGCCCACCCAGGTACCTTGCATCTAGTTTTGATTTGTTATTAAACTCAAACCTCATAAAAATTAAACCTCATCTTGTCTTGGGATTTCTAGGAAACCATTTTTAATTCTTTACTATACTATATAACACATACCGCATACAATTCTTTATTTCCTATTAACATGTAGTATCTTGCCAAACAACTCACTGACAGTGTGGCAAAATCAACATACTCACCCTTTTTAGGTGTTAGGAAAGGATCAGATTTCTGGAGAGTCCTGGAGGAAGACAGCTTTATTGAGCTCACATGCTCAGGAACTTGACAACTGATCAGTGCCACACAACACTCCATGAACTAATTGGCTTCCAACCTTTAATACATTTCTTTTAGTTTGCAGAATACTAATTGACTTACAAAAGAACAGATTACATAAGGTTACCTAATACAAGTAGATGTCTTAACTTCATCTTAAGCAACTTCAAGATCTTGGTTCCAATGCCAAAAACATTTAATTTTGCTGACACTCAATGACAATAACATATGTATACTCCCTTTAATGTTAAAAGTCTTGTTAGTACTTACTGCTACCATGTTAGTTTTTAGAAATATATTTATCTTTTAGAAATATTATTTGAACTTTTTTTATCTTTCAATCCTTCATTTTTCATATTGATACCCCCAAGAAAGTTCTATATGCTGTGCTTTACCAGGAATGGGATGGTATGGATTGAATAATAGAGAAGAAAAATCAAAGAGAAAAAAATCCACAAACAATATGCTAAAAATCAAACTTGACTGGAAATATCTTGCTGCACCCCTTTTATTGGTGAAGGGAAGTCAGCAAGACTACCAGCTGATGAATCGATTTATTGAGATCTAAATGGAGGATAGTCCTATGGAGCAAAACATGGGTAATTCAGTGCTGCAGCCAGGTGATCGCATTCTGTCTTTGTACCAGTAATCATTACTTTTTTTGTGATTCTCATCAGAATCTTGTGTCGATACAGGTGGTGCAACTGCAGCTGCTACTAATAAAAATTAAACCAATGTCAGTCTTACCACATTGGTGTAGTAAAACCAGATGGCTGGATTTTGTCTATGCATTTAAGGCAGATGTTGCTAGTAGTGTCACACTCAGAGAGCAATAAACACAAAGCTGACCCATCGTTGTTTGTATCCAGTTCTTTCCACATCTCATGACAGAAAATGACTTGTCATACATCTGTGCCATTAAGTAGAATTAAGAGCCAGACTAAAAAACGTAGAAAAATTTGAATGAAATCAATCAATATCTGAAGAGTTATAATTTGAACATCTATTTTATGATCTCCATTCCATTTGGGCAAGTTTCCAAACTATTTCCATAGACAGTTTGCATACACAGAAACGATAACTTATATTTGCAAGTACTGTACATGTTCCTTATTGCTTGTTTCTTGTACAATCCAGATTTTATACAGATACCAGACTTAAACCAATATTTAGTATCAGTGTTGTGTTGTCTGCCTTCCCCTAGGTGCTGCAACTTCACTGAATGTGTTTATTTTAAATGTTTTTAATATTCAATATAACATGTGGATACTATGATAAAGAGTATAGTATACCACTCTTGACACAGCAGAGATGAGAAAAAAATGTAATACTTCATTAACAAGTTTGGCATGCTGAAATAAAGCCCTCAGTGGAGTGCTCAGTGGAAAGTTCCCCTTGGAGTGTAGAACCCACCCACAGATTTTTCTTTTTAAAATTAACAATTTTACTACACTTTAGCAGCTGCTAAAGAAAGCCTATATTGTTAATATTTGTTTGTGATGTTTATTTGGAGTTTCTCAGACAATGAAACTTTTGAAATGTCTCCCTCTGTGTTGAAATACGCTTTCTTTCAGTATTTAAGTAAAATTCTAATTAAGACAAAGTAGAGGTGTGATTTGAATTGTTTTGTTTTATGGGCTTACATCACCTGGCTGAGAGAACGACAATCTAGACATGAGGAGAGGGCAGTGGGACTCTCCAGTAGAATTCAATACAATTTAAAATAGTTTATTCATCCCCGAGGGGGCCCTTTAAGAAGTCAGTGGAACCCCATTACATTGATGCATATTTCTCAAATTGCAGACATTAAAATAGAATATTAACAAAGATACGCTTGGCAGATTGAACAAAAAATGGGAAGTGAAAGAGAAACATTTCCAAGCCAACCAGTGAGAGTGAAAATGTGCTTGGAGAAGAGTGGTGGGACTGAACATGGATTAGGAGTAGAGAGCAGTGGTGAGTCTGAGATGGGAATGACAGAAGTTAGAGTGTCAAGACCAAACTAAGGGAGACTTAAGAGAAGCCAGTGGGCTCGGGGAAATGGAGAGTGACAGGATCAGTAATGGATCAAGGATACAGTGTTTGGAGGCAGGGAACAAGGATACAGTGTTTGGTGGCAACATCTTCTTATGGGGATACTCATCAGGTGTAGAAATGTATTGCTATAAAGAAGATCCATTAATTTAGTTTCTATTTTTTTCTAAAATCTTGTAACAGAAGTAAATGTTATTGGTCTATAATAATTATCTGGTTGTGTCACACATGTTATGGATGGGTGAAACATTGTAAAGTTTCCAGTAAGTGGATATTTTATAAATTTGGACTTGGACATTTTGGCACTTGAGATGGTGCTGACTAGGGCATGTGATGTGTTGTGCTTATGTAGATTTATATTTTACCTGATGCTTACAGAAAAATTATAAACCTGCATCTTTCTGCTTTTTATACTGTAGCACAGTGGTTTTCAAACTATGGCACACTTTCCACAAGCAAGTGGTACATGGAGTGCCGCCAGGTGGTATGCCACACTGGACATTTGTTGTGTGCACTGAAAAATTGGGATGGGTTTTCATATTTTCTATTTTAATAAAATTAGTTTGTGTCGAATACGCAGCCTTTATACTGCTATACAGCGTGTGGTAATACTTGAGTGGACACAAGAGCTACTATGTAATTCTATACCATTGTATAGGAATGCTTGCTACTTTGCCAATTGTATTTTAAAAAAGTTATCTCCAGCAAATAGGGAGGTAGGACAATGTGCATGGTTTTGGAACACTGGCTATCTTGTGAGCACAGGAAAGTGCGATGGGTAACAGAAAAATATTTAAGGACTGTTTTTGTTAATTTGAGAAAAATACACCAAGCGTCTCCATGTTTTGCTCCCATGCGCATGAAATAAAAACTTATTTTAACTTCTGAGACGGACTCCTAAAACTGAAATGGGGAAACAGCAGGTAAGCAGGTAAACCGTTGGCAAAAGAGCTGACAAATATTATGTGTGGAGAAACAGGTACTAAACAGCTCAATGCTGAAGAGCGCGTTAAGAACGCTCGAGGAAAATGCCTGATGATTAAAATCTGTTAGACTCTGTTGTGAATGGTATCAAGGCTCAACCAATTAATTCACATCTGCATTGCTTAACTGAACAGGCTCACCCCTCTCACTGAAATGGTGCTTTTTTATTGTTTATTTTTAATTTTTGTTGTTCCTGTTGTCATTCTGTAAAGCGCTTTGAGAAGACACCTTTATAGGCGCTATATCAAATAAAGTTTACTATTATAATCTTTATTAGAAGTGTTTGTGAGTGTGTGCGTGCACACGCTCTCATGTTGGTCATTGAGATTTTCTGGGGTTCCTATGAGAAGATGACTTGTAGGTAGTACTTGGATGCTTTGGTTTGATCAGGAGTGGTACTTGGTCCAAAAAGATTGAGAACCACTGCTGTAGTGCACTAGCCTGGCATAGCAGCCGAAGAGCACTCGACTGGGGTGCGCAGCAAGGGGAAGGATGGGAGTAGTGGTGGTCAGGGTGGGGAATAGGAGAGCCACTGGCTGGAGCAGCTGACCAATGGTGGAACCAGTGTACACGGTCACGAGATCACCCAGACTCATGTAAATAGTTTGCCTGGTTTTGCACCCCTTTTATAAATACATGTACCCAATTACCACCCTATAACTGTTTAATCTTACCTGTTGACCCCAGTGTGTTGTTGCCTGTTGTCTCTCTCTCTGTTGTGGTTGCCGTGCCAGACGCTCGTCCAATTAATAAAGAGCGCCGTGTTCTTAGTTAACAAGATCCTGAGTCCCTGTCTCTATCCTTGCCGTACCTGTCACAAATAGATGTTGTAATATTCCAGTCTGAATGAAGAATTCTATTCCTCCCGAAAAATCTTTCAGATAATCCGTTAAAAGATGCTACATAACACATCTCTTCTTCTAATTCTTTTTAAAAGTTTCTTATACAAATCATCATAATCACATATTTTTTTAATTTTATAACAATTTCATTCTCAAATAATGTTATCATTTTAATCAACCTCTGAGTTTCAGCACCCACCCAGGTTATTCGCAGTTACTGTATATGACAGTGATATGCAGCAGTTAGATGAAAGTAATTTCAATATTTGAATGAAGGGAGAATCCCCCACATATCTTATGTAAATTGGTAGGACTAATGAAAGAACATTCAATATTTTGTTAAGGCAATCACATTACTAGGACTAAGCAATTCACATTGCAAGGACATACCAATAAGGATGTTTATTTTTTGTGTGTGGCCTGTCAACAGAACATATCCTCCTTGATCTGGATATAAGAGCTGTGCAGCAGAGTCTGGGTACCAACCATCAATACACAGAGAGAACAGAGAGAACACACTACAGAATCACTTCCTACAGGTAAGAGAGAAATACCTGCTGTTTGACTGCTCTACCCAGTTGATAGGTTTAGTAAATAGTATATTAATTTATAAAAAATGTGGTAATATTAATTCTGTAAGTCTATATACTACCGAAGAGCTACAGTACACAAATAAGGATTCATGCATCATTCTTACAGTTGTAGTTAGAGAAATTAACAGGAGTTAAGAAATATTCAACAATAGTGTACTTGTGAGACAATTAGTTAATTTTTAATTTTTACATGCAAGAGAGAAATACCTGCTGTTTAGTTGTTCTACATCCAACTATTTTCTATTCGGTATAGATCTTTGCAGCTGTAGGTTGAGGTACTGGCAGACTCACTGCATTTCCATCAATTAGTAGTTAGGATTAATGCTGTATTCACTCCCAATAAATGCAATTCTACATAATTTTGCAGTGCTAGCCAAAAACATATTTATGCCTTGAAACTGAAACAAATGTTTAGTTGGTAAATTCACAAGATATATAACTGTCAATATAAAACTACATAAATAGAAAATTGAAATGTATTACATTTTGATAAAGTAAAGATATGGCATGAATATTTTGCCCTGCAAATGATTAACAATTCTTAAAACCTTTAGATTGAAACGATGTACAGAAATGAATTGAAACGAGGGTCTCCTTATACAAGGATTTGGCACTCACGAATCAAGTATTTCTCCTGTATCTGTATTGCGTGCAGGAGAGTCACCATGATCCGTCTTCCTACAACAGTACTGCTCTGCATTGTCTTCACACTCAGTGTGGATTCAGGTATGAGGACCAGTATTTCCATAAAACCTTTTTTGTACTGTATATGTCTCTTTGAACCGAAACTCGGGTGGCTTGGTCCCGGGTATGTGGGACATTATTCAAAATTCTGCAAAAACAAAATTCTGCTAAAATATCCCTAATCACATATAAGAAATTAATCACAGCAGGTTTGGTGAAAATTCTAATACTACTTATCTTGTAAATAATTATTTCCTTATCTTTCCAATTTTTAAAATATTATTAGGACATAAGTAGGAGTTGGCTTCTCCTTTTGAATATTAATAATAATTAAAAGGAGAAGGAGAAACACATACTGTACATCTTTTTAAGACACAACCTAACCCATCCTTAGAGTCCATTACTGTGCATCTGTACTGTTCATGCTGTAGATCCACAGCATTCACCTACTCAATGCAAGCAGAAGTGGACATAAATCTTTTAAGTTGAACAGGACTGTATTAATCAATAATTCTCCACAGGTGAGCCTGCCCCCTAAATTGTTTCTAAAAAGTTGTCACCATTTTGTCCTTACAAAAACACTTTCAGGTAAAACCAGTCACAAACTAGTGGATTTAAAAAAAACTCATTTTTTTATTTAATAGATTTGAAAATATAATTCTTATTCATGAATTCCCTCAGTGTTCAGTACCTTATATTAAAGTTACAGTACTGTATCTCTCTATGTCAAAATACTATTCTGATCTTTCTTTTCTTTTCCTTGTATACCACATGTTCACATACATATACTGGAGAAATTTTAAGTCTGAAATATAGTCTGACTAACTTATCTCCACGTATATCACCCTGATATTTTAGCTAAATACCACTGCCACTAAAATTGACTCAGTACCAATTATATATACTCCGATAGTGTAAATCACAGACAACATGACTACACTAACCTACCTGTATCTCCCTACATCCTTTACCTACCCTTGTACCACAGAGAAACTCCAGAAACAAAAGATAACCATTAGCTAGATTGACATCTTTTCCATCTCTGAATGATCATCAAATTTCTATACAGTTTTCAAACTTTCACACTGTCGTTGGAATTCAACTCTCAGAATACCATCTATTTTAAACCTCATTTTATCTCCTTCCTCTTTCAATTGGTCTTCACAACCACTTGTCAGATTCATATTTCATATTTCAGTCCTGATATATCCTTCATTCTCTTCTTTGTGGCTGGGTAGTAGTAAAATCATAACCTTTCAAGCTACGTGTTTCCAAATCCATTTCAGAACCATTCCATTGCTTGACCCTGTTTCTTTTCCACA